>NW_026735582.1:0-115772 GCF_949786415.1 Peromyscus eremicus | reverse complement strand
CCAAAATCAAGAGCAATCCAAGCTCCAGAAGGAAACAATGAAGCTGAAGAGGCAATACCAAACACCTGGGCTCACAGGGCCCATGCTGGCACCAGTCCAGGTGACTGCCAGCGAAGGTCAACGTTCCCTGGGACTCCACCACAAGCACCAAAAACTGTTCATGTGAAAACACAGCTCTTGTCACAAAGGGAAGGTGGGGTAGTTCATTCTGGAGCCAAACATAAGTAACCATACCCCAGGAACGTTGGTTCTGGTTACCAAACTCCATGTTCATATGAGGTGACAGTTTAATGAAGCTCTTTGCACTAGAAACAAAGAAAATTATAAATCAACACTGTTTGGTGGGTTGTTGACAGTGGGAAAATGTCTTTCAGAGGCCTCAGATGCCATCTGATGACATTCTCGGCTTTTGGGTTGGTAAAGTATTGGCGGAGGATGGTAAGTGATTGCCCCTGAGAAATATGTTAACCTTTCAAAGGTTTCAAGGGGAATCATCCACAAACACCAGGGACAGAGCTGGGAGTCCCCTTCCTTCTGGGCTTTCTAAACTCTTTGGTAAATGTAAGGCTATTGCTAGAGGTCACATAAAAACCCAGACCTAGGGATTTTAATCAATTTTCTTTGTCCTTTACATAGAAGATCTATTGGAGAATAGTACTGTAGTTGAGAATCTATATGTGTGTCCCATTTGGTATTTTGGCCAGATAGTGTTATAGTACAATATTATCTGTCTTTTCTTCTTCCACCTTATTGCTATGGCTATCGTGGGTAAAGCAGCTCACGGAGAGCATCCAACCAGGCCAGTGGGGTGGGATGGTGTTATAGTATGATGGTTTTTCTGACAAAATTAGTATGTTCATGTGGCCACCACAGCTATAGGCATCAGAATGAAAAAGAGCCAAGAGTGCTCAGGGAAATCTGCATCAGTACAAAGAGGATTTACTCTCTTTTCTCCTAGTTGACTTGCTAAATGTGTTAACACTAGCATCTGCACCGGTCATTTCAGGGTTTTGGCATTCTGTTCAAAGAATGGAAGAATGCACAAAGAGCACAATGACAAAGAGTTTTATTCAGAAGCACAGGTATGAAGTAGTCACACCGGAAGCGAGCCGTGATCCCCAAGTATGCATGAAGCTCTAGAGCACCAGATTACTCACAAGGGTTTCCTTTTTTGCATCTAGGATGAGGAGCCATGGGTTGGTAGGGGCGGACTGGTGTGTGATTTGATGTTTTGATTGATTGGCTTTGTGTTATATACATTCTTGTTCATTGGCCATGACCTTCCTGTGATGCTTCTGATTTTAATTGTATGCATACCGAAACATGAATAGGCATAAGATTTGAATATTTGCCTAAAAGTTCACCAAGAGAAGATGGTTTGCCTTGCTATGCATACACTCCAAAATGGTTCAGCCTGGGATGTCCACCTAGTCCTCAGTCCTGAGTCTGCTCTGGGATGTGTTTGGTCATAAAAGGGCAAGGGTTGCTGGGGACTTATAGGTCAGAATGACCTGAATATTTTGTGAGTATGCAGCTCCTTCCAGATAGAAGTCCCAGGATGCTATGTGCATTCCTGTGTTGCTCAAGACAAACGGGGTCCAGGAACATACGTTATCCCTATACTTGTCTGCCTCATTTACATTTATTTTCCTTTTTGATAGTTTATTCGATTGACATTTCAGATTTATATATTTCTGTTAATACATTGTCATGCTCATGGTCTTTCCTTGGCTGTGTCCATTCTGCTTATTGAGCTTAGAAGAGACTTGTTTTCACTTTTGTTATAGTGTTCTTTCTCTAGGCGGCTGCTTCCACCACCATTTCCTGGTATCAGAGCCCAGCTCCTTTAGTCTTTTAACTGGACTGAAGACCTCCAGCTCTCCAGGAATCGTCCAGTCCTTCAGCTCCAGATTAGGACTGCTGAAGCGTCCAGCCCTAATGGACTGAACAACTATGGTTCGGTTCCAAGGCTCTCCCATGTGCAGATGACTATTGTCATACTACCATCCCATATTGTGTAAGGCAATCTGATGAATCCCATTTGATGATATATATTCATCCTATTGGTTCTGCTTTTCTGGAGACCCCCAACTAATACTGTGGTAATAGGAATCATTCTAGAGAAACAGAGCTGTAAGGATGAATTTCTTCTGTAGGCTTGATGGCATCTCCCATTCTAATAATCCTAAAGTTACTAAAAACTCCCCTAGTATCATAAGTAGAGCTGTTGCACATTTAAAGAACTATGCCCAATAGACCTGTTTAAGGGATCAGCAAGAATACTTGCTGTGCCAGTCTGGTAACCTGAGTTCCAGCCCTAGACTCCACATAAAGTTAGAAAGGGATAACTGATTCTGCAGGTAGTCCTCTAACTTCTACATGCACTCCTACACACACACACACCACCACCACCACCACCACCACCACCACCACCATCACCTCATTTGAAGCTTCCTTCTGGTTCACCTCCTGTTGTGGAGAGCAGCAAACTTGGTGACTGGTGAAATCAGGCCCTAGCCTATTCTAACTTAATAGTATTCAAAACGGTGGTTACCAGGCTGTGCCTCACGAAACCGCATACTTCCAACAATGACACACGATACACATTTCTATCTTACTTGGGTTTCTATTACTGTCATAAAATACCATGACCAAAAGCAGCTTAGGCAAGAAAGTATTTGTTTCATGTAGCACGAATCTTAACAGGTCTTATTAATAAAATCAAACCTGGAGCCAGGTATTGGGTTAATGCTGGAAGATCAGAGAAACTTAACAAGCCACAGCTTCCTCACCTTGCCAATTCCTCAGCTGATCCTGTTTTCTAAGACTGGAAGCCTTTGGGTCCTCATCCAAATGGATCTCAGCTGAACTGCTGCTAAAAGCCTAAAAACTTAACCAGCTCTAGTTCCTGGTCCTCATGCCTTATATACCTTTCTGCCATCACTTCCTGGGATTAAAGGGGTGAGTCACCATGCCTGGCTGTTTCCAGTGTGGCTTTGAACTCAGAGATCCGAATGGATCTCTGCCTCCAGAAGGCTAGGATTAAAGGTGTGAGTGCCACCATTTTCTGGCCTCTATGTCTGTCTAGTGGCTGTTCTGTTCTCTGACCCCAGATAAATTTATTAGGGTGCACGATATATTGGGGGACACAATATATCACCACATTTTCACTTTATATTTCCACATCACAGTTCTCCACTGAAGGAAGTTAAGTCTGCAACTCAAGTCAGAAACATGGATGCAGGAACTGAAGCAAAAGCCATGGAGGTGCTGCTTACTGGCTTGTTTGTCATCTCTTGCTTAGCCTGCTTTCTTATACAACTCAGGACCCCCTGCCCAGGAGTGACACCAGCCTCCACAGTAGGCTGGGCCCTCCCACATCAGTCATTAATGAAGACACACAACCACAGACTTGCTTACACACTAATTTTATGGAGACATTTTCCCAACTGTGATTCTATCTTCTCAAATAGCTCTAGTGAGTGTCAAGTTGACATAAAATGAGCCAGGACAGTTACCACTTCAAAATGGGGGAATGGAGCCTGTGGAGGTTTGAAAGAGAGTATGGCTCCCTCCTGACTGTGTGTTTGAAGGATTGAGCCACAGTTGCTGAAACTGTATGAGAGGTAGTAGGAGGTGTGGCCTTGTTGGATATGCCAGTGGGGTTGGGCTTTGAGATCAAAAGCCCACATCAGTTTCAGATATCTCTCTCTCTCTCTCTCTCTCTCTCTCTCTCTCTCTCTCTCTCTCTCTTTCTCTCTCTCTCTCTATCTCTGCCTTGTGGTTGTTATCTTAACATGTAAGCTCTCAGCTACTGCTCCAGCATCATGCCTGCCTGTCTGCTGACATGCTCCCCAATATGTAAGTCATGGCTCACTTCTGGAATGGTGAGCCCCCAAATTAGATGCTTTCTTTAAAAGTTGCCTTGGTCATGGAGTTTTGTGACAGCAATAGAAAAGTAACCAAGACAGAAATTGATACCAGGAAGTGTGATATTGCTGTGAAAGTTCTGATCATCCTAGTTTTTTTGGAGGAATGTAGACTTTGGGATAGTGAACTAGGAAAGTAGTTACATTCGGTGAGTTGTTGGTGAAATTACCGAAGCCTCAATGGAGGTTGGAACTTCCAGATCAAAGCTGGAATGGCTACCCATTACAGTGAGTGGAGATTAATGAGCTTTCCTAGAGAGCACTTGGAAGACAGTAGTGCTGAGAATAATGTGGTTTATGGAGGCTCAGCTCAAGACATTTCAGAGGGAAATAGTAATTGTGGCTGGGCTAGACCGAGACCATGCTAATGATTTTTATTTTATTTTATTTATTTTTTTTTAAAGAATGTGGTCACTTGTTGTCCTTCTTCTAAGAATCTGCCTGAGGCTAAATTGAAGAGTTTTGGACTACTTTCAAAGGCAGAGGAGATTTCAAGACAACCTAATATTGACTCTGTCAGGTGGTTATTAGTGGTCACTCTTACTCAGGTCTGCAATGAAAAAAAAACAAGTGAGGCAAAATGTGCAGTTTGGGGATAAAAAGAGCACCAGGGAACTTAAAGTTGGCACCATGGTATGTGCTAACAAGGGTAAGGAGAAATGAAATAAAGAGAGTGGTGCCCTCAGGGTGCAACCCCACCCAGTTAATCCTACAACCTGTGAAAAGAACAGACCTAAGGAATTATCTGTTCCTAAAGAGCATCAACATATCAAAGCTTATGCTAATGTTATTCAAGGAGGGGCAAGGTTCCATCCCAATCAGGCAGCAGAACTTGGCAGATAGTTCTGGCTTTAGAGTCATGAAAGAAACAGGAGTTAAAGGGTTGAGGAATCTTCCTCCATAGTAAGGAAAGCCACTAAAGCCAGACATGTGGCAGAAGGATGCCTGCATGGAGGCCCAGAAAGGCCTTTTGGTGCAGCTATGAAAATGAAACCTGGATGGCATTAAAGACCCCAAGATGCTGGAGATACCAGAGCCGTGAGATACCTACCAAAGAGGGCTGAAGACAGAGAATGGAACCAGAACAAGAGAGAAGTATGTTGCAGACAGCAAAGATGGAAGGGCAGAGCCATCTAACCCCTTTGACATCAGAGATATAGCTACAGGATTTAAAGTTTGCTCTACTGGGTTTTTGTCTTGCTTTGGTCCAGTATTTCCTCATTATGTTCCTAGTTTTCCTTTTTGGAATGGCAATGTATATTCTGTGCAATTGTATGCTGAAAGTACATAATTTGGGTTTTGATTTTGTATGAGATTACAATTAACAGATATCCTTGAGTTTCAGAAGACATGTTGGTCTTTGGACTCTTAAACTGTTGAGACTGTGAAAGACTATGGAGACTTTTGAAGTTGTACACATACATTTTGCATTATGATACAACTGCAAGCCTATGGGAGCTAGGGAGTTGAATGTGGTGGTTTGAATGAGAATGGCCCTTGAAGACTCATATATTTGAATGCTTGGTCTACAGTTGGTGGAACACATTGGAAAGGATTTAGCGGTGTGGCCTTCCTCTCAGCCAGAGAGTCCTGTCTCTAGGACCTAGGCACTGGGGTACAACCTATGCCCCAATACCACCACCCATTGCTGCCCCAGTTGCAATCCAGCAGGGAAGACTCCTGTGGGCAGGCCTCCCACCAACACCCTGCAATCCACAAGACCCACTCCCTCCCCCAATCCCACCCATTCCGCTGCAACCTCAGTGGCTCCCTGAGACACAGAAGCCACCAACTCCAATTGGACCAAGAGCTCTGATTGGGCCAAGAGTACTGATTGGAGCAAGAGCAGCCCCCTGGGACACAGACACAGCCAGCACAGATTGGACCAAGATCAGCTCCCTCAGACACAGACACCTCTTGCACCTATTGGAGGAAGAGGTGGGTAGACGCCAGTGCAAGAATACATACAATGCCATAAAGAGCAATATGGCATCACCAGAACCTAGTGGTTCTACAACAGCAAGATCTGAACATCACAATGTAGAAGAAGCAGAAGAAAACGACCTTAAAAATGACATTATAAAGATGATAGAAGCCTTCAAAGAGGAAATAAAAATTTTCCCTTAAAGAAATTGAGGAAAAGACAAACAAAAAATTGAAGAAATCAATAAATCTCTTTAAAAAAAAGCCAAGAAAGCCAAGAAAAAGCAATTGAAAAGATAAAGGAAACAGTTCAAGATCTGAAAATTGGAATAGAAGCAATGAAGAAAACATAAACCGAGGGAATGCTGGAAATAAAAAATCCAAGTAAATGAACAGGAACTACAGATGAAAGCATAACCAACAGAATACAAGAGATGGAAGGGAGACTCTCTAGTGTGGAAGATACAACAGAAAAAGATTCATCAGTCAAAGAAAACACTGAAGCCAAAAAAGTCATAACACAAACATTCAAGGAAATCTGGGAAACTATGAAGAGGCCAAACCTAGGAATAATAGGGACAGAAGGATAATACCAGCTCAAAGACACAGAAAATATATTCAACAAAATCATAAAAGAAAACTTTCCCAACCTAAAGAAGGAAATGCCTATGAAGATACAAGAAGCTTACAGAACAGCAAATAGACTAGACCCCCCAAAAAGGTTCCCTCTCCACATAATAATCAAACCACTAAAAATATAGAATAAAGAAAGAATATTAAAAACGGCAAAGGAAAAGGCCAAGTGACTTACAAAGGCAGACCCATCAGGATAACACCCAATTAATCAATGGAGACTCTAAAAGCCAGAAGGTCCTGAACAGATATTATGCAGACACTAAGAGACCACAGATGACAAGCCAGACCCCTATACCAACAAAATTTTCAATCACTATAGACAGAGTACACAAGATATTCCAAGATAAAACCAGATTTAAACAATACCTATCCACAAATTCAGTCCTAGAGACAGCACTAGAAGGAAAACTCCAACATAAGGAAGTTATATGCACCCATGAAAACACAAACATTGATAATTGCATGGCAGCAAATCACACACACACACTACCACCAAAAAAATTACATGAATTAACAATCACTGGTCATTAATATCCCTTAATATCAATGGACCCAATTCACCTATAAAAAGACACAGGCTAACAGAATGGAAACAAAAACAGGATCCATCCTTCTGCTTCATACAAAAACAAACCTTCAAAGACAGACAATACTGCAGAGTAAAAGGTTGGGAAAAGACTTTCCAATCAAATGGACTTAAGAAGCAAGCTGGTATACCTATCCTTATATCTGACAAAATAGACTTCAAACTAAAAATCAATCAAAAGAGATCAGGAAGGATATTACATATTCATCACAGGAAAAGTCTATCAAGATGAAGTCTCAATTCTGAACATTTATGATGCAAATACAAATGCACCCACATATGTAAAAGAAAGATTGGTAAAGCTTAAATTGCACATCAAACCCCACACATTAATAGTGGGAGACTTCAACACCCCACTCCCATCACTGGACAGATCTGCTAGATAGAAATATAACAGAGAAATAAGGGGTCTAACAGATGTTATGACTAAGATGGACTTAATACATATCTACAGAACATTCCACCCTAACACAAAAGAATATACCTTCTTCTTAGCCCCCCATAAAACCTTCTCTAAAACTGATCACATGCTCAGTCACAAAGCAAATCTCATCAGATACAAAAAAAAAAAAAAAAAAAAAAAATAGAATGATCCCCTGTACTCTATCAGCTCACCATGGCTTAAAGTTAGAATTCAACAATACAAACTACAGAAAGCCTACAAAATCATGGAAACGGAATAATACTCAACTGAATCACCAATGTGTCAAGGAAGAAATAAAGAAAGAAATTAAAGACTTTCTAGAATTCAATGAAAATTAATGTACAACATACCCAAACTTATGGGACACTATGAAAGCACTGTTAAGAGGAAAATTAATAGCACTAAATGCCTACATAAAGAAGTTGGAGAAATCTCACACTACCAACTTAACAGCACACCTGAAAGCTCTAGAACAAAAGCAAACTCACCCAGGAAGAATAGATGCCAAGAAATAATCAAGTTGAGAACTAAAATCAGTAAAATAGAAACAAAGAGAACAATACAAAGAATCAATGAGACAAAGGGTTGGTTCTTTAAGAAAATCAACAAGATAGACAAACCCTTATCCAAACTAACCATAAGGCAGAGAGAGAACATTCAAATTAACAAAATCAGAAATGAAAAAGGAGACATAACAACAGACAATGAGGAAATTCAGAGAATCATCAGGTCATATTTCAAAAATTTGTGCATCATCATCCCTGACCTCAAGCTCTACCATAGAGCTATAGTAAAAAAATGGCTTGGTACTGGCATAAAAACTGACATGTGGACCAATCAAGTTGAAGACCCTAACATAAATCCACACACCTATGAACACCTGATTTTTGACAGAGAAGCCAAAATTGTACAATGGAAAAAAGAAAGTATCTTCAACAAATGGTGCTGGCATAACTGGATGTCAACATGTAGAAGATTGCAAATAGATCCATATCTATCACCATGCACAAAACTCAAGTCCAAGTGGATCAAAGATCTCAACATAAATCCAGTTACACTAAACTTTATAGGAGAGAAAGTAGGAAGTAGCCTTGTGTAGTAGAACAGGCCCATAGGATGAGGAAATTGGCTCAGACCAGTTGCCAAGGCATGCATATAATGCACTTCCTTATGAGCCAACCTAGAGTCTGCCTGAAGGCCTAGAAACATGTGCTGTCAGAGTTCTTGGCCACTGTCAGAGTTCCTGAAGGTTCAGGGTCTGCCTGAGAGCCTAGCACCAGTCACTGTCAGAGTTCCTGATTAATGTCAGAGTTCCTGATCATGCCCAGCCAATGAGGAGTGACCACACAGACTGGGTGCTGGGAGGAGAGTATATAAGGCCTTCCCTGTTATTGAATAAACAAATTAGTTATTTGCTTTCAACTGACTCTCAGTGTCTATGCCATTGACACCATGCGTTGTCACCCTCTCCCCTTAGAGAGTCATTAGGATCCACCAACAGCCTTAAATGCATTGGCACAGGAGACCACTTCCTAAATATAACCCCAGTAGCACAGACACTAAGACTAACAATTAATAAGTGGGATCTCCTGAAACTGAGAAGCTTCTATAAGGGAAAGGACACAGTAAATAAGATAAAACTGTGGCCAACAGAATGGGAAAAGATCTTCATCAACCCCACATCTGACAGAGGGCTGATCTCCAAAATATATAAAGAACTCAAGAAATTAGACATCAAAATACCAAACAATCCAATTAAAAAGTGGGCTACAGAACTAAACAGAGAATTCTCAAAAGAAGAATCTCAAATGCCCAAAAGGCATTTAAGGAATTGCTCAACATCCTTAGTTATCAGGTAAATGCAAATCAAAATGACTCTGAAATCCCATCTTACTCTTGTCAGAATGGCTATGATCAAAAACACTGAAGACAGCTTATGTTAGAGAGGATGTGGAGTAAGGGGAACACTCCTCCACTGCTGGTGGGAGTGCAAACTTATATAGCCACTTAGGAAATCAGTACAGCAACTTCTCAGAAAATTGAGAATCAATCTACCTTAAGACCCAATGATACCACTCTTGGGCATATACCCAAGGGATGCTCAATCATACCACAATGATTCTTGCTCAACTATGTTCATAGCAGCATTATTCATAATAGTGAGAACCTGGAAACAACCTGGATTCCCCTCATCTGAAGAATGGATCAAGAAAATGTGGCACATTTACACAATGGGGTATTACTCACCTGTTAAAAAGAATGACATTATGAAATTTGCAGGCAAATGGATGGAACTAGAAAATATCATCCTGAGTGAGGTAATCCAGACTCAGAAAGACAAACATGGTAGGTACTCACTCATAAGTGGATACTAGATGTAAAACAAAGGATAACCAGACTTCAACCTACAGCTCTAGAGAAGCTAGATAACAAGGAGGACCCTACAAGGGATGCATGGATGACCCTGGGAAGGGGAAATAGATGAGATTTCCATGAGCAAACCAGGGGTGAGGGGTGGGTAATGGAAGGTAGAGGATGGGGGATGAGAACAAAGATCAAGCTGGAACAGGGATGGAATGGGAGAGCAATGAAAGAGATATCTTGATAGAGACATCATGGCGATAGGGAGATGATGCTAGAGAAGTTCCCAGGAATCTACAAGAATGACCCCAGCTTATACTACTAGCCACAGTGGAGAGGGTGCCTGAGCTGGCCTACCCCTGTAACCAGGTTGGTGAATATCATAACTGTCATCATAGAGCCTTCATCCTGTAACTGGTGGAAGCAGATGCAGAGTTCCCTAACCAAGCACCAGGCTGAGCTCCAGGAGTCTATCAAAGAGAAAGAATAGGGATTCTATGAGCAAGGGGCATCAAGATCATGATAGAGAAATCTACCAAGCTAGTGGGAATTAACGAACTTTAGACCAACAGCTGTGGAGCCTGCATGGGACTGGACTAGGCCCTCTGCATAAGCGAGACAGTTGTGTAGCTTGGTCTCATTAAGGGGCCTCCTGGCAGTGGGATCAGGATTTATCCCTAGTGCATGAACTATCTTTTTAGAGCCCATTACCTATGGTGGGACACATTGCACAGTCTTGATGCAGGAAATGGGAATTTGGCCCTGCCTCAACTGAATGTACCAGGCTTTGCTGACTCCCCTTGGAGGAGAGGATGGGGGCAGGAGTTGGTGAGGAGAGGCTTGGGGGTGATGGGAGAAGGGATGAGAGGGGGATGTGTGGTTGGTATGTAAAAATGAATAAAAAATTTCTTAATAAAGAAAAAAAAAGAAAGAGACATGGCCTTGCTGAAGGAGGTGTGGACTGTGGGTGAGCTTTGAGACTTCAAAAGCCTACTCCATTCCCAGTCACCCCCATCCCACTACCTCTTGGCCTTGTGGTTATTATCTCAACATGTAAAACTCTCAGCTCCTGCTCCAGCACCATGTCTGCCTCCCTGTTGCCATGCTCCTTGCAATTTACGGTCATGGACTTTAAACCTCTGGAATGATGAGTATCCACTTAAATACTTTCTTGTATTCGTGTTGCCTTTGTCTCTTAGTTAGAGTTTCTATTGATGTGAAGAGACACCATGACCACAGAAACTCTTATAGAGGCAAACATTTGATTGGGGTGGCTTGCAGTTTCAGAGTTCTAGTCCTTTATCATGGCAAGACATGGTGGTGTGCAGGCAGATATGGTGCTAGAGAAGAAGCTGGGAGTTCTAAATCTTGATCCTCAAGCAACAGGAAATGAACTGTGTCACTGGGTATTGCTTGAGCATAGGAGACAGTCAAAGCCCACCCTACAGAGACATACTTCCTCCAACAAGGCCACACCTCCTAATAGTGCCAATTCCTATGGGAGCCATTTTCTTACCAAATTGGTCATGGTGTTTTGTTACAGCAATAGATATGTAACTAAGGAGTACAATGAGGAAATACTGGACCAAAGCCAGACCCAAACAGAACAAACACCATATCCTCTAGTGAATAGAGTCTTAATGTGGGACAGAATTCTTGGGTAAAATCAGGTTTATTAACAGGTGAGATTAATAAAATACACTCATGACACAGAACAGAGCTGAGATGCCACAGATGAAAGCTGCTTCCTGCATCCTGACCTAGTCCTTACCACCCATGAGAGTGCTTGATCCCTTACTCTCAGCTCTTAAGGGGTCACATACACAGACAAGGCCATGCCCTAGGGCTTATACCCCAAAGCCACTGGCTGAACAGAATGAAATCCCACTACAGTCTAGTCTCAAGTCCAGTGTCAAAAGGCTTAGATGTCTCTGCCCTTCCAGCTTTGCTGCCTATTGTTCAGCTGGAAGCTGTGCCTCAGTCCCATTCCTCCTCATTCCAAACCCCGCCCCCCTCAGAAAGCCCACCAAGTGGCAGCTCCTCCCCTGGACTGCACCTCCAGGGTATTGAAACAGCCTTCTAGAGGGCAGCCACATGATTTTTCCTGGTCTCCTCTCCCTATCTCATCTCTGGGGCCTAGAAAGGTCACACGGAAATTTTTTGCCCAATAAATCTGGTCTTTTATTTTTAATTTGGCTTGAAGTGGCTTACTGCATTGGTGGGGAGAATCAATATTGGCATACAGAAACCTTTCATATTGGTGCGTTGGTTGGGAAGAGCTGAGTTTTCCCCATCAGCCCCCAGGATGTTCTGCCCAGATCCGAACCCCCAAAGAGACCACTGGAGACTGAAAATGTCCAGAATTCAATAGCAAGGTTTATTTGACTCGGCACACGTGCGTGTTTAGTTCAAGGGAGCAGGGAACCCTCGTCCACCACACCCAATGCCTTGAGGCAGGGAGGAGAGTTCCTCTTTCTTGGGGAAGTTAGTTTTTATAGGCAAAAACCACAAAATTCCTTAGGGGGGAGGGGGTTAGTATGGGTCCATCCTTGATTGGTCCAGTTTTTCCCGGGCCTGGACTTTGCCTTATTCTAGCTTATCTGTTTTCCCTGTCAGGAGTTTTACAACCCATCTCCGGGGTCTGGTCATGTTATCTCTGGAGAGGGGCATCTCATGGTTAATCGGTCACCAGCAGACATCCTGACTTTGTTCTTTTGAAAACACCTGACTTCACCCTTTCCAGGAAGGGGGAACTGACTCAGTTCTGTTTATTTTAAGATATCTCTTCCCTCAGCTCTTTTGGGTTTCTGGGGGAACTGTGTCTGGGACTTTGGTAGGGGTCTTTCACCAGCCACTTGGGAAACCACTCTTCTCTCTACTCTGCCTCTCTGCCAGACTGGGTCAGCTTTTGGCTCAGTAAGTTGCCCGTTCCAAGTCATTGCCTCTAGAGGTCCAGGATCTTTCCTGGAGCCCACTTTCAGGTTACTCTGCCAGGATGCAGCTGCACCAGGACCCCAATCCTTTTTCCAGAGCAAATACTGCCTTTGTTCCATGGGACACTTTTCTGCAAAAGACATTCTGCACAAAGGCCCATCACACACCCACCCTCGACCCAAAGCCTATAGTAATGGATGCATTGTTTAGACTCCCAGTTCCGGTGTAGGCTTGTGAAATGGGCAGCATTCAGGTCTAAGTACAAACCCCAAACACCCTTGGAGTATCTTTCACAACATCTATGAAAACTGGGACTATCTGATTCCATAAGTCCTGAACGCCTGATTTCCTTGTGCTCTAAGGCCTGGCCACAATATGCTCTCGATAAGCAGTCAACACTGCCATTGGAGGGAACTTTTGACTTTACCATTCTCCATGATCTTGAAATTTTCCACCAGCGTGGAGACAAAAGGTCTGAACTCCCCTATGTCCATGGATTTGGGTTCTGCATTCACGCCCTTCCTTCTGTAGCCAGTGTCCCATGGCCCAAGTCTTGTTGGCTAGGGTTGTGGTGCCTCCAGATTCCTGTTGATCTGTTTGTTTATCTGAGAACTGGGACCCTGAACATTGTGCCCAGACTGTGCCACCTCCCCATCCCCCAAACTCTGTCTAACCATCCCCCTCCTTCATTGCCACATGCTCCATTCAGGTGGCCAACATTCTTCCCTTTATTTACCCCTCCTCTCTTCTTCACCTCCAGGACAAAGGGCAAGGAACTTCCTCCTCCTTACCCACCTTCCTCTCTCCCCCTCCCTCCTCTTTCCGTAAACCCCTTCCTGTCCACAACCTACACCCTGGTCCTGATCCACACACTGGCTTATCCCCACCCCGAATCCTCTCTGGTGGCTTCTCATACCTGCTCTCAGCACACTCCTGTCCTCCTCTGTCCCCTCTGAGAGGTGGCTGGAAGTGAGGGAATTGTTCAAATGCATGACTCTTTCTCCCTTCAGGACCTCTCACAGGTAGAAAAGCAGTTGGGTTCCTTCTCTTCTAATCCTTCTGTTTATGTCAAGGAATTTTGTTATCTTTCCCAAGCCTATGACCTGACCTGGCATGACCTCTATGTCACCTAGGCCTCCACTCTCACTCCTGAGGAGCAAGGTAGAGTGCAGGCAGCAGCAAGACAATAGGCAGAGCAAACCTACCTAGTGGGCAATATGGTCCCTGTGGATAATATGGTGGTGTCAGCTACAGAACGTTACTGGGATTATCAGCCAGGTCAAAATGGCCACCAGAGGAGGGACCTCATGGTCCACTGCCTTCTTCAGGTTATGAAAATGGTCTCAGACAAAGTTGTTAATTTTTATAAACTCCAAGAGATTACACAGTGAGCTGACAAAAGTCCCACCATTTTTCTAAATCCATTACAAGAAGCCATGGTTCAATATCCTCGCCTTGACCCAGCGTCTCCAGTAGGAGCCACAATCCTGGCCATCCATTTCATTTCTCAGTCTGTGCCAGATATTAGAAAGAAATTTTAAAATGGCTTTTAAAGTTTTTAATGCCTGAAAGGAGGCAGCTACGGCTTCCTGACCGGCTCGGCTGCAGCAGAAGACTGTGCTCAAAGCCCACTCCTTGTCAGCTGCCCTGAGGCCACCAGCACCCCCACAGGGGGAACAAAGGAAGTCCACGAGGCTCCACCCCGCTGGAGCTCAGCCCAAGTCAACTCCACCAGGGGGCCTGCTTCAAGTTTGGCCAGGATGCTGCTCTGACCCTTTGCCACTGCCAAGGCCATGTCCTGTCTGCCAGCAGCCTGGCCACTGGAAATCAGAATGCCACCATGTGGGTTTGTCCTCTGTGCCATGCCATGGAGGTCCAGCCTCACTAACACTGGCATCTGAGACTTGTCCAGCCTTTGAACTCCTCAGCCTGGTGGAGGACTGAGGCTGCCCAGACTTGGTGACTCCCGTCACCCTTGCTGAGCCTGGAGTAGTGCCCCAGGTAGCAGCTAAGTCCATTGCCTTTCTAGTGGACACTGGAGCTACCTTTTCTGCTTTAACCGTTCACTCAGGTCCCACAGATCCCTCACCAATTTCTGTCATGGGGTAGATGGGAGCCCCTCCTTTCTGCTTAAGACCCTGACACATCCTTGCGTTCATATAGGACAATTCTCACACTCTTTTCTAGTCATACCCACCTGACCTATACCTCTCCTTGGCTGTAATATCCTCAGCCACTTTGGGGCCACACTCATTTTGTCCCCGATACTCTTTCCTGATTCCCACTTTCTTCTCCCTTTAATAGCCTCACAGGTTTCTACCCCAGTCTGTCCTGTCCCTACCCTCCCGAATCCAGTGGACCCCCAAGTATGGGATACCTCAACTCCAGTGTTGGCTGCTCACCTCCAGCCAGACCTAGTTCACCTTAAAGACCCCACCTCCTTCCCTTTCAGACCCCAGGTTCCTATTTCTGAAACCAACCACCGAGGCCTCAAGCCCATTATTACCCACCTTTTATCCCAGGGACTTTTAATTCCTGTCGATTCACCCTGCAACACTCCCATTCTTCCTGTGTGTAAGCCCTCTGGTGCTTACCATTTAATTTAGTTCAAGACCCCCACCTCATTAATGAGGTGGCTATTCCAACACACCCAGTGGTTAACAATTCCTACACCCTTATTTCTAACATTCCACCTAAAACTTCCCATTTTACAGTCCTGGACCTAAAAGGTGATTTTTAAATTGCCCCTCTACACCCTGATCCATACTTCCTTTGCTTTCACCTAAAAGGACCCTAACACCTGATCCTACAGCTTACATGGACTGTACTCCGTCAAGATTTCCAGGACAGCCCTCATTTCTATGGCCAAGTCTTGGCCCAGGATCTTTCCACCTTTGACCCCAATCCTAGCACGCTTCTCCAATATGTAGACAACTTCCTTCTCTGTAGTCCCTCCTTGCCTCTAACCCAAAGGGCCACCTCTTTGCTCCTAAACTACCATGGCTCCCTGGGATATTGTTTTTCCCCATCTAAGGTTCAGCTATGGTCTCCCATTGTGGTGTGTTTGGACATTCAACTCACCCTGGAGTCTAAGACCCTCACCTCTGATAGAGTCCAAGCCTTGTGGGATTTATAGCACCCAACCATGGAAGACCAGATTATCTCATTTTGGGGTCTGAAGGGATTCTTCCATTACTAGATCCCTAATTTTGCCATTATGGCCAAGCCCCTGTACCAGGAAGCCAGAGAGACCCCCATGAGTCCCCTCACCCACCAAGCCACCATCCAACACCATTTCTCTTTACTGATGCCCTTCTAATGGCCCCTGCTCTAGCTCTTCCAGACCCCACCTGACCTTATCACCTTTATACAGATGAAAGGTTGGAGTAGCCACTGGGGTTCGAGTCCAGCCAGTTGGGCCTTCAAATCAGGCCATTTCTTTTCTGTCCAAACAACTGGACCCCACTGTGTGTGGACAGCAGCCATGTTTGAGAGGTCTAGCAGCAGCGGCTGAAGTCACCCAGGAAGCCCTCAAGATCACTGTTTCAGCCAATCACTGTACACTCCGCCCACCACCTCTCAGACCTTCTCAGTCACTCCTCTCTTTCCCTCCATGGGTCCAGGTCTTTCATTTACTGTTTCTAGAAAAAAACCAAATTACCTTGACCTCCAGTCCTTCCCTAAACCCTGCAACACTACTCCCTCTCCCTTCCTCCTCTGGTAATCCCTCTCACTCCTGCCCAGAGGCTGTAGAAGAGGCCTTATGCTCACCCCAGCCTGGTGTCCTAGACCAATCTCTTATAACTCACCCTCTTTGTTGATGGAAGCTCTCTTATAGACATCAGGAAACTTCCAGGCAGCATATGTAGTGGTCACATCCACTAAAACAGTTGATGAAACCTGCCTGCTGATGGGGACCTCTTCACAAAAGGCCAAATTAATCGCCTTGACTAGAGCACTCCAAATAGCCCAAGGGTCAACAGGCTAACATCTATACTGACTCTAAATATGCCTTTCTAATAGCCCATACCCATTCTGTCCTTTGGAAGGAAAGAGGATTCCTCATTACCAAGGGCACTCTCATAGTGAACAGACCCCTTATAGCCAAGCTCTTGGAGGCCTTCTAGCTCCCTGCAGAAATAGCCATAATCCATTGTCAGGGGCATCATTCCTCCAAGGACCCAGTGGCCTTAGGCAATGCCAGGGCTGACTCAGTAGCCCCAATGGACAGGACCCTGCACTGTGATCCTCACCACCTCTTCAGCTGACAAGATCCTGGGACATCAAGGCTGGTCCCATCTCTCCTGGCTCAAGCAGGCACCTATCCAGGATACATAGTCTGTCCAGCAACTGGGACCCTCCACCCTCTAGTTTTCCAAAATGTCCCAATGAAGGGCCTATCTGCTCTTGTGCCTTACTGATTCATCTTTGTCAGCACAACCAGGGCACATCTCCATTCCAACATTACTGACAATCTCTACTCTCCCCATGGCTAATCCCATTCATAGATGGGGCCAGTGATAACAACCTATTTTTTTTTCTCCTAGCAACTTGCCTTCTCCAATTCCTCAAGAAACAGATCCCTGATGTCTCCAGAATGGCAGATAACCAAACGCTTCTTCACCCACGCCTCCCACTGAGCATGAGGCCACTGACTCCTGACTCCCCCTCCCCATGTCATCCCATGCCAACAGGAAGTAGCAAGACTTGAACTGGCGCCCATATATCCAAGAAGGTTGGGATGTTCCATTGGAAGCTCCACCTTGGTCCTACTCCTCCCCATTCCAAACTCCGCCCTCAGAAAGCCCACCAAGTGGCAGCTCCTCTCCCAGAGCTATTTAAGACTGTGCCTACGGGGTATTTAAACTGCCTTCTAGAGGGCAGCCATGTGATTTTTCCTGGTCTCCTCTCCCCAACTCATCTCTGGGGGCCATAAAGGTCACTAGGAATGGTTTGCCTAATTAACCTGGTGTTTTGTTTTTAATTCAGCTTGATTTGATTTACTGCATCAGCGGGGGGGTGGGGGGTACTTAATATGGGGATATGAAAACCTTTCACCTATAATATACTTTTTTCTCTTGAACTGGTTCATTCCCTACATAATGGTTTCCTTGGCAAATATCTCTTGGGTCTGGCATCTCCAATATTTTGGGGCCTCCACTGTAACCTAAGACTTACTTTCATAGCTTCACACCATGACTTCTCAGGGTCTCTGTGGTGGTTTAAATGAGAATGGCCCCCATAGGCTTATGTTTGAATACTTGGTGCCCAGTTGATGGAACTGTTTGAACAGTATTCAGAAGTATGTCCTTGTTGGAGGATGTATGTTACCATGAATGGGTTTTGAGGTTTCAAAATACTCTGGTCCTTCCCAGTGTTGCTTTCTTAATTCCAACCAGTTCAGAATAAGAGTACTACCAAATTTGAAACAAGCTTGATTTTTTTATTGAAGTACACCCAGGAGCTGGCCAGCAACTGCCTCCTAAGTCAGGCTAAAGAGAGCAGCCCTGAGTCTATTTCTTGGGCCCCTTTAAAGGAGTAGAATCATGGGTCCATTTCTTGGGCCCCTTTAAAGGAGTAGAATCATGGATAGTTGCAAAGCAGGTTTACATAAGACAGATGATGGAGCAATAAGGAAGTATTAAAAATATCCCAAAAAACACCATGTGATTAGGGAGACTGATTAGGGAGGTTTTGAAAAGGTCAGGGCATTCTCAGAAACAAGTCAAGATCATAGTCTGGGACAGGCCAGGGTCTCGGAAACAGATTTAAAAACAGCAATTCAGCTCTTAGAGTAAATGGAAACTTATTTTTAAAAGTACAATATAACGGCTTCCACCTTCAAAATGGAATTAGGTCCTCACCTTCTCTGCCTTCTGCTTGTGTATCAGCATGTAAGCTCTCAGCTGTTCCTGCTGCCAAGCTTCTGTTTCACCATCATGGACACTCACCCTCTGAAACATAAGCCCAATTAAACACTTTCCTTTTTAAGTTGTCTTGGTCATGGTTTTTATCAGAGCAATAGAAAAGTAACTAATCAGAAGTTGTTTCTAGGAAGTGAACAATTACTCTAACAAACTGTGGTTTGGGAGACAAATGTGGAAGACTTGGAACTTTGGCCTAAAAAAGCAGTTGGACATTGTCAATACAGCTTAATGGATCATCCTGATAGGAGCTTTGAAGAGTCATGCTAAGAGCTATACTGACTGTGGAGGTCTAGCCCAAGAGGTTTCAGAGGGAAGATTAGCCACCAATAAGAAACTGTTATTGTGATGATATTTGGGTTGGGGGATGTGGCTGCTGACTTATCCAAAAAATTTACCTGAGGCTAAATTGAAAAGTAATGGATTAGTTTCTTTGGTAGAGGAGATTTCAAAGTAGCCTGGTAGTAACTCTTTTGCATGGTTACTAGTTACTCTTAATGCATATCTACAATGAAAAAGAGTAAAAGATGCAAAGTAAATTACAAAATGTAGAGTTTGGAGAGAAAAAGAGCACCAGACTTTTTCTGAAAGAGATGAGGAAATTACAGAGAGGCTGGATCTACTTTGACAAGGAAGGATGCCCTCAGGGCAAGACCACACCCACCTAAGCCTCCAACTGGTGAATGGAAAAGGTCTATGGAAATATCTGCTCTTAGGAAGGAAAAAGCAGATCAAAGCTGCTGCAAATGTCATTCAAGGAGGCCTGGGTCCACACAATCTTAGTAGCTGAAATTGGCAGTATCCTCTATGTGGTTCTGAATTTACAATCATTAGTGATACTGTGTGAAGTGGTTATGAAATATTCCTCTATGGTTATAGAAAGCCACTGAGACCAGCAAGTGGAAAGAGAGTCTCTGAATGGAAGCTCTTAAAGCCCATTGCACAGAACTGTGAAAGTAAAGGGTGCCTTATGTTGTAATCCCAAGAAGTTGGAGCTACCAGTGCTGGGATATATTTGCCAATGAGAACTCAAGAAAAGGAGTGTGTGGAGGTTTGAAAGAAAATGGACCCCAAAAGGAGTGGCATATTAGGAGGTGTGGCCTTGTTGGAGGAATTGTGTCACTGTTGGGGTGGGCTTTGAGGTCTCTTTTGCTCAAGCTTTCCCCAGGGTGACAGTCAGTCAACTTCCTGTTGCCTCTGAGTCAAGATGTAAGGACTGTCAGCTCCAGAAATCACATGCCATCATGATTCCTGCTGTGATAATAATGGACTGAACCTGAGACTGTGAGATAGCCACCTCAATTAAATGTTTCCTTTATAAGCATTTCTGTGATTATAGTGTCTCTTCACAACAATGAAAACTCGCACTAAGATAGAGTGGAAGCAGCCCTAAATAGAAAGATTTACCTTTCAGCCAATGAAGCTGCAAAGGCATAGCCTTTGACATAAGTCAGAGATATTCATGATTTGGAGTTTGCCCTTCTGGGTTTTGAGAAACATGACTGACTCCATTTTAAAGGCAGGAATCTTATGCTGTATTGTTAAAAATAAGTTCCCATCTCTGACTTCTGGAACCTGACCTGCCCCAATTGATGATCTTGACTTGTGTTTGAGAACACCCAAACCCTGCCTAAACTTCCTGTCTTAGAGTTTCTATTGCTGTGAAGAAACACCATGACCAGGGCAACTGTTACAAAGGAAAGCATTTAACTGTGGTGACTCACTTGCATTTCAGACGTTTAGTCCATTATCATCATGGCAGGACATGGTGGCATGCAGGCAGACATGGTGCTGGCTACATCTTGATCAGAAGGCAACAGGAAGTGGACTGAAACACTGAGTGGTTTGAACATATATGAGACCTCAAAGCCCACCTCCACAGTGCCACACTTCCTCTAACAAGGCCACAATTACTCAACAAAGCCACACCTCCTAATAGTGCCACCTCCTTTAGGGGTCATTTCTTTTAAGCCACCACATTCCACTCTCTGGCCACCAAAGGCTTGTAGGCATATCATAATGCAAATATGCATTCAGTCAAATATCAAAAGTCCCCATAGTCTATAACAGTCTCAAACTTGTTTCAAGTCCAAAGTCTCTTCTGAGATTTATGCAATTTCTTAACTGTAATTCCCTGTAAAAACAAAATAAAAAAAGAAGATAACATACTTCCAAAATATAATTCACAGGATATACATTATATTGCAGGGAAGGTAGTATAGTGAGGAAATAATGGGCCAAAGTAAGACCAAAAAGACCAGTTGGCAAACTCCAAACTGCATCTTCGTGTCTGATGTCAAAATGCTCTGCAGATTTCCAACTCTGTTCAGCTTTGTTGCTTACAACATACTTCTTTCTCTTGGGCTGATTCCACTCCCTGTTAACAGCTTTCCTCAGCAGGTATCCCATGCCTCTGACATCCTCAACATCTTGGGCTTTCCAAGCTAATCCAGGCTTCAATTTCATAGCTTCACACAATGGCCTCTCTAGATCTCCATTCAGGGACATCCCTGACATATGCCTGGGCTTAGTTGCTTTCTTTCATCTCAAAGGCAAATTTCATAGCCCCTTTCTTCTGTCCTTAACTCCAGAACCATGTGGCCAAAGCTGCCAAGTTCTGATGCTTACTGGGGCTAGAACATGGCCCCCTTGTTCAATTACATCTTCATCATCTTTCTGTCCTTCACTGCTGATACTTGGCTGTCCTGGAACTGGATCTGTAGACCAAGCTAGCCTCAAACTCAGAGACCACCTAGCCTCTGCCTTCTAAGTTTAAAGGCATGTGCCACCACGCCCAGCTCTAAGCTTTTCTTTAATTCCTGTTCACAAGTTGAAAAGTTAGCTGGATGGGATCTTGCTCTGAGGTTACCACTCCCTTTATTCCATTTCTTAATCTATTTATCTCCTTGAAACTCCAGGACTCAGTTCCTTTCTACTATCTGGTGCTCCTTTTCTCCTCAAATATTTTTCCTTGCTCAGCTTTCTCCTTTTCATTATAAATCTTCATTAGAGTTAACACTAACAACCACACAACAGAGTCTATACTAAGTTGTTTTGAGATTTCCTCTGCCGTCGGAAGTAATCTAAAACTCTTCACTTTAGCCTCAGGCAGACTCTTCAGACAAGGGCAAAAAGCAGCCACATTCTTCACCAAAATATTATAAGAATGATTTCTAGGCAACGTACTAAAATTCTTTTCCTCTGAAACCTCTTGATCCAGGTGCCTACAGTTCAAATCCCACTCAGTGCCACTGTCTTCAATGCTCTTACTAGGATGGCCTATGAAGCAGCACTGAAAGTGTTCAACTGCTTTTCTAATCCATAGTCTTACAGTCCATATTCATTGAAACAAAAGCATGATCGGGCCTATCACAGCCATACCCGCTCCTGGTACCAACTTCTGTCTTAGTTAGGGTTTCTATTGGTGTGAGGAGACATCATGACCATGGCAACTCTTATAAAGGAAAACATTTAATTGTGTGACTTTCAGTTCAGAAGTTCAATCCATTAGCATCATAGCAGGACATGGCAGTGTGCAGGCAGACATGGTAATGGAGAGGTAGCTGAGAGTTTTGCATCTCGTGCAAGCAACAGGAATCGATCTGTCTCTCTGGATGTAATTTGGGCATAGGAGACCTCAAAGCCCACCTCCACAGTGATACACCTCCTCCAACAAGGCCACACCTCCTCCAACAAGGCCACACCTCCTCCAACAAGGCCACACCTTCTCCAACAAGGCCACACTTCCTAATAGTGTCTCTCCCTTTGGGGGCCATTTTCTTTTAAACCACCACAGTGTTCTCACTACTGCGTCTTTGCTTCACCATCATGGAATCTAACTCTCTAAAACCATAACATCAATTAAACATTTCTTTTATATGTTACGCGAGTCATGGTATTTTGTGACAGCAATAGAAAAGTAACTAAGTCAATCTCTCAATGACCCTCCCCGCTCCCCACCTTGGTGCCTCTCTGAAACTACTGGGGAAAAATTACTTTCCTCACATCTTTCATGACCCAAGCCAGCACCACACAGGGGACACTTCTCTGTTTGGCTGCTAGTTTGCAGTGGACTCTGCACCTTTTGAGTCACATTTGCAGTAGCTTTAGCTTTTATTTGCTGTTCCTTTCAAGGATCAGAACATTCATTAGGCCTTTTTTTTTCACAAGTTAGATTTTTAAGCATACTTTGTACATTTAAGTGTTGAAATTTTTAAAGACTGGGACTTTTAAGGTTATACTATGTTTTATATTGTGATATTAATATTAGCAGGACACCTTGGCAACAAACAAGAAAAGCACTTTTATAGATGTAATAGTGGTGTGTTATGTGTCACGTTGAAAAGGGGCCAATTGTGTTGGTTAGTTTTTGTCAACTTGACACAAGCTAGATTCATCTGAGAAGAGGGAGCCTCAGCTGAGAAAACGATTCACCAAATTGGCCTGTAGGTAAGCCTATGTGACTTTTTCTTGGTTGCTGATTTATTTGAATGGATCCAACCCACAGTGGGCACTGCCATCCCTGGGAATGTGGTTCTGAAGTAAGCCAGGAAGAGTAAGCCAGTAAGCCATGTTCTTCTATGAGTTCTGCTACAGTTATGCTTTGGCTTCCTTCAGTGGTCTGTGACTTGGGATATGTGAGTCTTTCCTTCTCAAATTCCTTTTGGTTATGGTCTTTATCCCAGCAATGGAAGTCTGACTAGAATACTTGGGATAGAGATAAGTCATGTGGTGATTTGAATAAGAATGGCTCCCATATGTGTATATATTTAAATGCTTAGGGAATAGCACTACTTGAAAGTATTAGGAGGCACAGCCTTATTGGAGGAAGAATGTCACTAGAGATGTGTTGTGGAATATTAGTTGAATATGTTTATGCTGTGGAATATTTGTTTAATGATGCAAAGATGTGCTGCATTCTTTCATGTTGCATCTTTTTAACTCTGTGAAGCTGTGTTACTTTGCCTGCCTAAAATACCTGATTGGTCTAATAAATAGCCAATAGCCAGGCAGGAGAGAGAAATAGGTGGGGCTGGCAGGCAGAAAGAGTAAATGAGAAAAAGAAGGAGAAGCAAGAAAAGTAGGAGGGTGTGAGGGGCCAGCCACCCAGACACAAAGCCAGATATGGAGTAAGAAGTAAAGAAAAGATATACAGAAGTAGAAAAGGGTAAAAGCCCAGAGGCAAAAGGTAGATGGGATCATTTAAGTTAAGAAAAGCTGGCTAGAAACAAGCCAAACTACGACGGACATTCATAAGAAAGAATAAGTCTCCATGTGATTATATGGGAGCTGGGTGGCAGGCCCCCAAAGAGTAAAAAGTTAAAAAAACAACTACAAAGATAGGCTTTGAGGTTTCAAAAGTCCAAGCCAGACCTCTTCCTGCTGCCTATGTGTCCAGATGTAGAACTCTCAGCTCCTTCTCCAGAACTATGTTTGCCTGTGTGCCACCATGCTTCCTGCCTTGCTGATAATGTACTAAACCTCTGAAACTGTAAGTCCCTATTAAATGCTTCATAAGAATTGCTATGGTCACAGTGTTTCTTCACAACAATAGAATTCTGACTGAAGATGCTACCAGGGAGTGGAGTATTGCTGTGACAGGCCTGACCATGCTGCCTGTTGGCAGAATGTGGACTTTGGGACTTTGGATAAGGAACTGAACACATGGCATAATGGGCCATACGAGTAGTAGCCTGAAAGACAATGGTGCTAAGAGCAATGTAGATTATAATGGCCCAGCTTATGAAGTTTTAGAGGAAAATATTGTGGCCTAGTAGACCATTCTTGTGATATTTTGGCAAAGAATGTGGCTGTTTTTTGCCCTTATCCTAAAAGTCACCTGAGGCCAAATTGAAGAGTTTTAGATTAATGGCTGTAACAGAGGAGATTTCTAGACAGCCTAGTATTAACTGTGTCATGTAGTTATTAGAGGTCACTCTTATGCAGATCTTTAATGGAAAGGAAAAAAACTAATAAAGGAAAAATACAAAATGTATAATTTGAGGAGAAAAGGAGCACCAAGAAGTGTAATGGAACTAAATCCAATGCTCAAGGAGATTTTAAAAATTAAAGAAAAGAATGATGATAAATGGAATAAAGGGAGTGATGACCTCAGGACCATACCCTATCCAGCTAAGCATCCTACTTGTGAAAAACAACTAAAGAAAAGCTTATACAGTGAAGGAAACCATCAAAAACAGAAAGCTGATGCAAATGTAATTGAAAGAAGGGGCCAAGTTCCAGCCCCAGTGAGCAGCAGAACTTGGTAGTTTGGGCCATGTGGTTCTGGCTTTAGAGCCAAGGATACAAGGAAGAGGTTATGACTAAGGAAAGCCACTGAGGCCAGTATTGTGTCAGAGATTTTCCTGCGTGGAGGCCCAGAGAGGCTATCGTGTGAAGCTGTGTCAGTGAAGACTGGATTTCACTGGAGACTCCAAGATGTTGGAGATGCCAGAGTCATGGATACCTGCCAAAGAGAGCTGCTAATCGGGTATAGAACTAGCCTAAGAGAGAGAAGTTGTGTTTTAGTCAACAAAGCTGTAAGGAGTTGGATATATGAAGAACACTTTGACATCAGATACAAAGATGCAGAAATTTGAGTTTTCCCAGCTGGTTTTCAGTCTTGCTTTTTCCCAGTACTTTCTTAATACTCTCCCTTTCCTCCTTTTTGGAATGGTAATGTATATTTTTTTCTATTGTGTACTGGAAATATGTGATCTGCCTTTGATTTTGATTTTACAGGTGTTTCAGTTAAGAGATTGCCATGAGTCTCAGAAGAGACTTTGACCTTTGGAATATTGAAACTGTTACAGACTGTGAGGACTTTTGAAGTTGGACTGAATACATTTTTTATTATGATATGGCTACAAGCCTATGGTGGCCAGAAAGTTTAATAATAGTTTGAATACGAATGGCCACCATTGGTTCATATATTTAAATGCTTGAGTGGCACTCTTTGAAAGGACTAGAAGGTGGCCTTATTTGAAGAAGTGTGTCCCTGAGGATGGGCTTCTAGGTTTCAGAAGCACAAGCCAGCCCCAATGGCTTTTTCTTCCTGGGGCCTGCAGGTATAGATGTAGTACTCTTAGCTCCTTTCGTAGCATCATGTCTGCCTGTGTGCTGCCATAATCCCTGCCATGATGGTCATGAACTAAACCTCTGAAACTATAAATGCTTAACTGTTAAATGCCTGTAAGAGTTACTATGATCATGGTGTCTCTTCACAGCAATTGAACATTGACTAAGTCAGGTCATAAGGCCATGATGAAGGTGAGAGCATTGAAATCTCAGAATATGATGGGTTTATTTGGTCTGAAGTAGTAATCTCTTTGCCCTACTGGTAGATTCATTGTTACCTATAACCTCTACCATATTGGTCTCTTCAGTCTTGTCTGAAAGAGTTAATACTGTTCTGTCAGTAGAACCAGCAAGACCTTTTCTGAAGGATATTTTCAAAAAGGACAATATTGATGCCCCTTAGCACCTATCCTCACCATCTATCTTTTCTTCTAGACCTATCACCAGACATAAGGCTCAGCAGAACTCTAAAGATGAGATATACAATGTGACCAATGAGGAAGTTCACTATATCCCTAAAGAATTTCTTGTGTTTTCTAAAACATATGAGCAAAATTCTGGGAAATATGTGTTTTTCCAAAATTTTAAAACAGTTGCATCATGGTGGGAAGAACATAATATGACATAAGGTTGAGTTTGTTAATTTGGGACCATTAAGCAGAGATTATGTTTAATGTTGTTAGGAACCTGCACCAAACTCCATTTTGAAGACATTGTGCTGTGTTAATAAAAATAAGTTTCTATTTACCTTAAAAATTGAGTGCTGTTTTTAAGTCTTTTTTCTGGAACCTGACCTTCCCCAACTCATGACCTTGACTTATTTTTGAAAATACCCTGACCCTCCTGTAGCTTAAGTTTTCCTGCCTGGCCCACAGTCAGGACATATCTCTCTCACCTGCCAGTCCCACAGCCTCTCAGACCCGACCAAGTAAACACACACAGAGACTTATATTGCTTTTATACTGTATGGCCGTGGCAGGCTTCTTGCTAACTGTTCTTATAGCTTAAATTAATCCATTTCCATTAATCTATACCTTGCCACATGGCTCGTGGCTTACCGGCATCTTCACATGCTGTTTCTCATCGTGGCGGCTGGCAATGTCTCTCTGACTCAGCCTTCCACTTCCCAGCTTTATTCTCCTCCTTGCCCCGCCTATACTTCCTGCCTAGCCAACGGCCAATCAGTGTTTTATTGATTAATTAGCAACACATTTGCCATACATCCCACAGCACCCTCCCCAAACCCTCCCTAATCACATGGTGACCACAGATTTTTTGCTTTTTGTTTTTTGGGGTTTTTTTTTTTAGATTTTCAGCATTTCCTTATTGCCCCATTATCTGTCTTCTGTAAACCTCACTCCTTAAAAGGGGCCCAAGAGATGGATTCAGGGCTGCTCTCTTTAACCTGACTTAAGAAACAGTTGCTGGCCAGCTCCTGGGTGCACCCCAATAAAAATCAAGCTTGCTTCAAATTTTACTCAAATTGTGGTAGTGGTCTTCCGCTTACTGGTGAGATTAACATTTTCTGGAAGCCCCAGTGAGATTCATAGAGCCTACCCAAATTCTAAACCTGGACTTTTGTCCCAGAACTCTGGGGCTGAGGGGCTGCTTTGGGAAGCATATGCCTTGAGATCTCCCAAGGCTCCAAGGCTGACTTTGGTTCAAGGACTATTGGGGTGAACTTTCATGCTGAAAAAAGCACCAAGCATCTACAGAGGCCTCCTGGTGAGTTGTAGTCTGGTTCTGTTTTGTGGGATCCCAATCTGGGATGTGGAGGGTGTTCAACATGACCCCAATATTCTCCTATCCAGAGCAAAAAGTGAGACTCTGCACTGCCCACCTGAGGTTCTTGATCTGGTTTATGCCCCATTTGTCTTGTCTTTGTACGTCTTGTCTTTGGTTTCATTTTACCAACCTCCTTCTGTCTTGTGTACTTTCTGTGCTAATTGATTTATCTTGGACTTGGGATGACTGAACTGATGGACAGTATGGATAATAAGACTAGTGCCTAACATCCCTCTAACCTGTGTTCTAAAAAATTTTGATAAACTTTAACTGCCTATAACTAACGAAGATTATGATTGTCCTATCACCAAGAGTCACCTCTGAATGTTCTGTGGAACTAAATGACCTACATTTGGGGTTGACTGGCCTTCCCAGGCTACTGTTGATTATCAGATAGTCTGGGCAGTAGTGAATGTCACCCTCAGTAAGCCTGGCCACCCGGATCAGAAGCACCTGAGCTGAAGCACCTTCCAACCTGCCTGCCTGGATGAAAATCTATATGGTCCACAACAGCAAGGTGGCCAAGCTCTGATTGTTGGCAGACCTTTGAAGTCCAGTAGCAGAGACCTAGGAGCACCCTCTGAAAACTATTCTGCAGGACTCACAGGAGAAAGAATCCTTCCTCCCTCCATATAACCATCTTTACCCTGTAGATGTAACCAACCGTCTCATTAAATAAGAAACACAGAGCCGATTCAGAGAAGAAAGCCAAGAGGTCAGAACTAAGAGCCTTACCCTTCCTGCTTCAGCGATCCTGCTTCAGCCAAGAGAGCTCTCCGAAAAGGGGACTACTTCCTGTGTGTATGTCTTTATATAGTCTAGCTGTTCTGCCTTCTCATTGGTTGTAAACCCAAACACGTGACTGCCTCGTCACTGCCTGTATGTACCGCCCTCCAAGTCCTTAAAGGCATGCACCGCCGCCGCCACGCACTTGCTATGGCTGTAATAGCTCTGACCCCCAGGCAACTTTATTTATTAACATACAATTAAAATCACATTTCAGTACAAGTAAAATACCACCACATTACCCCCTGATCCCTTCATCACCATCCCAGTCCCCACCACCATGGCCTCATTCTGCTCCCCTAATCTGTGCCTTCCCCTGCTCCAACATATAGTTCTCCCCTATCCCCACTTATCTCCCCCCCAACTCTTCCTTACCTTGTCTTTTCCCCTCCCCACACCTGCTAGGAGTCCCATATGGCCCTCCTGACTCCTTTTCTGATTCTGGTTCTGGGGTGGTATCTCCTTTGGTTCTCACTCCCCTACAGCCATTTCCTGACAATTGCTACCTGTTTGTTCCTTTCTCCACCACAGAGCTCTACAACTGGAAGAACCACAACCCCCTTTCAGCACTAACCCTGATTCCTTAATTTCTCTAATTGATTCTATCTTTTTCAGTCATCTCCCCAACTAGGGTGACTGTCAGCAGATTCTCCATACCCTCTTCACTACTGAGGAAAGGGAATGGGTTCTCAGGAAAGCACCTGAAGAACTCCTGGAATATCTTCAATGGCTGATGACCAGAGGGCAGAGATGATTGACCATGTTCTGACAAGAAGGAGACCCCAGTGAGACTACAACACAGAGAAAGATAGGAAGTCACTCTGAGTACCACTGGGTTCTGTTAGAAGGGATAAAATAGGCAACCCAAAGCCCACTAACCTATCTAAGGAAGTAGATATAAAATAGGTCCCAGATGAATGGCCTTTAACATTCCTGGAGTGCCTCCTGGATGCCTATTGGTGATACACCCCTACAAACACAGAGGTCCTGGCAAATCTCAAGGCAGTTAACCTGAACTTTGTTACTCAGCTGGTGCCTGACCTATGTAGAAGGACACAAAAGATGGACGGGTTTGTAGGAAAGAACAGGTCAGAAATATTAGAAATAGCTCAGAAGGTGTTTGATGGCAGAGAAAACAAAGATCTTTTGATGAAGAGGATGGGGTGTGCCACTGTGGCTGCACTACAAGCCTTAGTAGTGCAGGCTTTAGTAGTAGGGTTTCAACTCTGTCCATGCACACCATGATAAAAAGAGACCTTTACAAAAGGACTAATGTGCCTACTGAAAAGAAATGGGTCATTGGAAAAATGAATGTCCACAATTGTGAAACAGGAAGTCCCCCAAACTCAAGCCAATCCTAGCTATGGAGGATTAGCAAGGCTGAGGCTCCTTCAAACTAGGTCCCCAGGAGCCTATGGTAACCTTCACCATAGGTGGCCAACCTGTACATTTCTGGTGGATACAAAAGCTACTCGTTCAGTATTACTGGGGCCCCTAGGACCCCTTATGAACCAAACAATGGAAGTACAGGGTGCAGTGGTGGGACGTCCAAGAATACAATTGGACCACTGACTGGACTGCTAACCTAGAGCAAGGAACTGTGTTTCATTCTTTTCTTGTTATTTCTGAATGTCTCTACCCTTTAATGGGACAGGACCTCTTCAGCAAGCTCCAGACAACAATACATTCTCAAGAGACACTCCTTGGTTGCAATTGGGTGGCCCTGCTAAAGGTTTAACTATAACCTGCCCAATAAGTGAAGAATATCTGCTCCTCCAAAATCCAATCCATTCCCTGAAAAGGGGAATGGAAAAAAGTTGCTGATCCAGGATATTATTACAGTTTGGGCAGTGGAGAATCCTCCCAGCTAGACAAAACATGTGCCACCCATCATAGTGTAACTAACATCTGGGGCAGTGCCCATTCGGGGTCAAGCAGTGCCCATCAGTTCAGAGGCCAGGGAAGGGATTATGATTCATATCAGGCACCTCCTTGAAGTAGGCATACGTATTCCTCACCAGTCAGCCTTGAATACCCCCTTGTTGCCTGTCCAGTAGTCTGGATCTTGAGACTGTAGACCAGTACAAGACTTGAGGGAAGTGAACAAGAGGGTAGCATCCATTTACCCTATTGTTCCAAATCCCTATGCTTTGCATGATTTCTTACCACCAGAGCATAAAATTTACATGGTATTGGACTTAAAAGATGCATTTGTCTCCATCCCTCTGTCAAAATTGAGCCAGCCCATCTTTGCATTTTGATGGACTGACCTTGAACTGGAGATATCAGGACAACTAACTTGGATCAGACTGCCTCAAGGGTTCAAAAACTCTCCCACCATCTTTGATGAAGCACTCACCCAGGATTGAAGTCTCTTCCACAGTAAGTACCCTGAGGTAACCTTGCCTCAATATGTAGAAAAAAAAATTTACTTTTGTCTGCTAAAGATGAGGAGGACTGTTTGAAAGTCACCAGAGGTCTTTTAGAAACTCTAGCCCAGTTAGGCTATAAGGTTTCTAAAACAAAAGCCCAAATGTGCTCAATGCAGATTACCTGCTCAGGATATGAACTATGAGAAGGGAAAAGACTGTTGTCCCAGGTCCATATAGCAGCTACCCATATTGCAAATCCCAACTCCAACCACCCAGAAACAAGTTAGAGAATTTCTGGGAGCTGTTGGGTATTGCCATCTTTGAACACCTGTGTTTGCTGAAATTGCCAAATCCTTGTACTCCACTATGGTTAGGGGCAACATGTAGTGGGTAGCCATTCCAGCTTTGATCTGGAAGTTCCAACCCCCATTGACGCTTCGGTAACTGTCATGCCTACAAGGCAGGGCCTAGAGAGGACCCCGAAGACCTGAGATCGGGATGTGCCGGCTCTCTTGGTTCCTGGACCCTGGATGCTGGAGGTAGACAGAGCAGAGTTCTCCAGAGAACACCGCCGGACTGTGCTGCATCTTTCCCAGACCCTGTTACCTATTCCTTCACTTGTAAGTTACCCCATAAAACAAACCTCCCTTTTAACTATGTGGAGTTGCCTTAATAGTTTCACCAATAGCAACACCCCATTGGAATGGACTGAGGCACATGAACAGGACTTTAAGAACTTAAAAAAGGTCCTGGTACAGGCCCCCTCATTAACTCTCCCAGATATCTCCAAACTCTTTCATCTTAATGTCCATGAAAGAAAGGGCATTGCCAAGGGAGTCCTGACTCAGACAAACCCTGCATCCCCGGAAAAGGTAGATAGCTTACCTCTCAAAGAGACTGGGTCCTGTAAACTCTGGATGGTCTCTTATTTAAGAGCCACCCCAGTCACCACAATTCTTATAAAAGAAGCCAACAAACTCACATTGGGACAGACCCTGACTGTAACAGTTCCACACACGGTAGAAACCCTGCTGAGGAGACGCCACCAATCGGTGGATGTCTAATACCCGTCTGACCCAGTACCAAGCCCTTCTTTTAGATAAGGACAGGCTGATTTTTGATAAATCCTCGGCCTTTAATCCCACCACCTTGCTGCAGGACGAAGACCCCGAGGAGCCCATCCATGATTGCCTGGAGATGCTGGACATCATCCAAGGTATTCAACCTGACCTGACAGATGCTCCTCTATATAGATCTCTACACCGAGAGCAGCAGCTTCATTCAATAAGAAACCAGTTATGCAAAGCTGGTGGTGGTCACAGGCCAGAAGGAGGTCATTTGGGCACAAGCCTTGCCCAGGAGCACATCCACCCAGAGAGCAGAAATAATTGCTCTGACACAGGCTTTAAGATGGGCTGGAAGAAAACAGGTGAACTTCCACAGACAGCCGATATGCTTTTGCCATGGCTCATGTTCAAGGATAGATACAGAGGGGCTTACTCACCTCAGAGGGAAAGACTATTAAAAATAAACATAATAGCCAGGTGGTGATGGTGCACACCTTTAATCCCAGCACTCAGAAGGCAGAGGCAGGTGGATCTCTGTGAGTTTGAGGCCAGCCTGGTCGACAAAGTGAGCTCCAGTACAGCCTGAGTAATGTTACACAGAGAAATCCTGTCTCAAAAGAACTTAAATAAATAAATAAATAAAACCCCATGAAATTGTTCATTCAGCTATCAACTGAACTAGCCACAATTCACTGGTCAGGACATCAAAAAGACAAAAGCCCCCAAACTCAAGGTAACAACCATGCAGATCAAGTTGCCAAAGAGGCTGCTCCTGGGGAACCCAAAGCTCAGACTGTTCTGGAACTGTCTGCTGTCTCTGAACCCTCACTCCACCTCACTGAAGATGTTCCTGAAGTACAATCCAGAAGAGATCAAGTCATATTCTGACTCAAGGGCTCAGGAGAGCCACCACAGACGGTGGGTCTTGCCTGATAGAAGAGTCTTCTTGCCAAAGGTACTGGGCCCAAACCGGCTAACTGTCTTGCATCTCACCATGCACTTGTCAGCTAAGAAAATCTCAGAACTCATCTTCCCTCATTTCTGGCTAACTGGGCACTAAGAAAAACTTCAGAGCATTTCAGATCATTGCCAGTTTTTTAAAATAAAGCAGAACAGCATAAAACAACTTTAGTATTATTTATAGCCAAATGACATGAGTCTCTGTTCCATCAGATTCAGTGGCCAGAAAGCCAGTAGTTGCAACACTAATAGTTGAGTTCTCACCAAGACACATAGAACATGATAAACTCATTCAGTACCAGTGAGAAGCAAACATTCAGTGGCCACATACATTTATACACTTACCTGAGCCTAATGCAATTTGTGTGGATACACAGCAAAACTTACAGGCCCAGATCCATCCATACGTACAAAATAGACAAAACTTTTCTGACCTCCTCGAGTGGTGCACTTTCAGGGGAGGAGTGCCTTGTGAGTCACCGGATTTAATTTTTGCGGACACAGCGCTGTTGCAGTGGGACTGGCTGCCAGATTTCCCACAGGAGAGAGGCAAGGAGAGGGGATGAGGATGGGGAGGCGTGGATATAGGGAATAGGATTGGCCGTTAGGTGGAGCCTGTGGAGATAGAAAAGGAGAAGCAGTAAGAGGAGGGAGAGGAAGGGAGGAAGGTGGGTTAAGGGGGAGGAGGCTGGTCCTCAGCTTCCGTTGGGGAGGGGAAAAGAGGGGAGGGCTGGCCACTAGGGGAGTGAGAAGGGTAGGTGGGGTTCAGGGAAGAGGTGAGGGTGCCAGTGACTCGGATGGCTCCGTCCGGGTGGAGGGTTCAGGTTCTGCGTCCCCAGATGAAAGGGCATCCAGAGGCACTGTAACCCTGGCCAACAAGCCTTGAGCTGTTGAGCATTGGCTACAGAGAGAGGGAAGGGAGCACAGTTCCCAAAATCCTGGACAAAAGGGAGTTCAGACCATTTGCCCATGTGCCTGTAGAAAATTTTAAGATCATGGAGCATGTTAAAGTCAAAAGTGCCCCCTGATGGCCGCTTAAACTGGTTATCTAAAGTTTACTGTGACCAGACCACAGAACAAAGGAAAATCAGGCATTTTGGTCGGAGAGTCTGAGACAGTCCCAGTTTAGATTAATTTCACAGAAGGCACCCAAAGGTGACTGAGGGTTGAGTTTAGACCCAACACTGTCTGCCCATTTCCAGCCTGTGCCAGAGTTCAAAGACCATGGCAAGGCATCCCACAGGACAGCATGGGATCAAGCTGTGGGTATCATGTAGCCTTGGGGAGATGCCTCTGAACTTAAAGGTGCCCCAGAACAGAGACGTCTCTGCCACAACTCTAGCAGGGGATCTCTGTGGTCCTGGACCTGGAAGAGGCACCTAGTACCTCTTAAGTGGTGGCTGGAAAAAAGGATACTTACCCTTAGTCAAAAGTCAATCACATCTGGCAGAGAGAAAGATAGAAGGAGAGGAGCAGTCCCCATGTGGCAGGCAGGGTCTCAACTCCTCCTGGGTACTGTCACCAAGATAATAGGTTTTCTGCTGCATCCCCCATAAGTTTCTCTGCTGACACAGCAATCCAGATCAAGCCAAACTGAAGAAGTATAACGGCAGGTTTATTGAGAACAAAGCAACTCCCAGGTGGGTTCACTGCTCTCAGAGAACTAGGTCAGGAAGTCTTACAGATTGTAGGTGAGGGGTGATGATGTGTCCACCACAAGCTGGTTTATGCCCAAGCATGGTAAAAAACGGAGTGCTTAGGCAGGGACTTGGGTGGCTTCAGGGGAGGAAGCTGCAATAACCTCCAAGAATGTGAAACTGGGCTTTGGTGCCTTCCCTTTGTTGGGAGACTCTCTGAGCAGGTGGGGTTTAGAGAGAGAGAAAGAGACAGGAATGGGTTTCCTGGACTATGCAGGGGCTAGTTGGAGGCTCTAACCAAACAACTGCAAAGAGAGGTTTCTAAAACAGTCTGTCTAATTTTTAAAAGTACTAATATTACAGCAAAAATATTAGCTGAAACTAATCAAGAAATGGGAGAACTGAGAACAAACTGTTCTACAAAATATAGATTACCTACTACTTAAACATAATCCTGGTTGTCAGCAATTTACTAGAATATGCTGTTTTAATATCTGATTTCTCTTGTACTATTGACAACCAAATTGATAATCTCCCCCTTCACTCTCCCTCTAATATTATTTCAACTGGTTATCATAATTGGGCCCTGTGACCTCCAATGTGTCACTAACTTGATCACCCATCAGATGAACAATTCTTCAATCACTGTTGCTCAACAGCATTATTAAGACATCCTTCTATCAACGATTCGACAGGCAAATGTAAGTCAAGGGGGAGATGAGGCACCTGCCTAACTCCATTTTGAAGGCAGGAGCCATTGTGCTGTATTGTTAAATATAAATTTCCATTTACTGTAAAAGCTGAGTGCTGTTTTTAAGTCTTTTTCCTGGAACCTGACTTTCCCTAACCCATGACCTTGACTTGTATTTGAGAATACCCTTACCCTCCCTGACTCTCCTGAACCCTCCCTAATCCCCCTTCCTCATCACATGGTGCCCACAGGATGTTTTTGAGATTTTTCTGCATTTCCTTATTGCCCCATTGTCTTCTGTAACCTGTTTTGCAACTACTAATGGTTTCACTCCTAAAAAGGAGCCCAAGAGATAGATTCAGTACTGCTCTCTTTAATCTGACTTGGGAGGCAGTTGCTGGCCAGCTCTTGGGTGCACCCCAACTAAAATAAAGCTTGCTTCAAATTTGGCCCAAATTGTGGAACTGGTCTTATTCTCACTGGTGTGATTAACAGTTGCTGTTTACACAATTTTAAAAGTTGCTAACAGGTTATATGGTTGGCTGGATGAAGTATGGGTCAAAAGATGGTCTGCTGTGAATGAGCTGATATTCTATGACTTAATGTTGGTGAAGAGATTCAAAGTCTCAGAGAAAGTGGAATGCTGGAATGGATTTTCCATTTACAACTTATACTCCACAATAAGAGAGTTGTAAAGATCTGCCCTTCACTCATACTACGTCCAAGAGATTTGTGAGAGAAGCACCACATGCTTGAATAACTCTGTAATCCTTCTTTCTGTGTGTGCAAGAGACACTATAGTGTCTCTGTGCGAGAGGAGACACTCTTGTGTGAGTGTTGCTGCTCCGTTGGATAACTTAGAAGCAAAGTCTCTAATGAGCCACTACAGCACCAAGGGCTGAGTGGTAGCACCAGAACCAAAGACAAGGTAAGTGGACTATGTGTGGACAGCACAGACAAAGCAATGTTCATAATGGCATGTCTCATTCAAACCTTTGGCACTGGCTATTTATTCAATATGTCTCCAGAAGAGAATAAATAAGAAGCCTGTTAAGTTTTTTCCATGTTTATATAAGTAGAAATTTTTCAACAAATGAATGAATGGCTACCTTGAAGCATAGCAATGGCAAATCATGATCTCTTAGCCAATTTCCAGATCAGTCAGTTTATAGACCAAGAAACTTTTGAATAAAGGGAAATCTATATTCCAGGAAAGACATTGCTAACATTCCAAAAACTTTACTCTTAATATTTTTTCCATTTGTTTCCCAGAGGAATCTATGTCCCTTTACTAGGGTAACTATACATTGGCATAAGGGAAATAATTGAATCTTCCAGAACCTTCTAGACATACTCTAAGCTAACATTAATTTTACCCCACCTCTTCTCCCAAATAGCATTGTGGTCCTTACTCCAAATATGATTTTGCTGTCAATATAGTTTTGGCCAAAATCTGACTCATGGGTCTAATTGGTTCCTAAACATATTATGTGTCTATTTGGTTATTTTCCCAGTGCAAGAATGCATAACTGTGATAGATGAAAGTTCGGGGTTTCCCCGCACTTGTTCCCCAACCGGGAAGGAAGGAATGTTAAGGTCAAAAAGACTAAATGGAAGTGATCGGAGAGCTGCCTCTACCAGGGAAAATAGTGAACTGAAACAATATCACATCCCTGAAGGGATAACACAAATTAGTACTTCCATAAAGGACTTGAAAAATGCAGGCGTGGTGAACCCCGTCACATCTCCCCTTGTCTCTCATATCTGGTCTGTGGAGAAGAGAGTTCTGTCATGGAGAACAACAGCTGATTATCGTAAATTTAATCAAATAGTGACTCAATTTGCAGCTGTTGTGCCAGATGTACTTCTCTTACTTAAGCAGATTAACACACATATCCTGGTGCCTGTTTTGCATCTATTGATCATGCAAATAATTCTTTCTCCATGCCTATCTGTAAGAAGCACAACAATTTGTTTTTATCGTTGAAGACCAGCAGTACATACACCTTTGCTGTTGTATCTCAATTGCATGTGAATTCTCTTGCCCTGTGTCACAACTTAGCAGGGAATGTGATTGCTTCTCTTTTTCACAACATATCACATTAATCCATTATATTGATGACATTATGTTGATTGGACCAAGTGAGAAGACCATAGCAACTATTCTGGGCTTGTTGGTATATGAACAACAAGAGGATGGGAAATAAATCCAACCAAAATTCAAAGGCTACCTACCTCAACAAAATTTCTAGAGGTTCGATGGTTTGAAGAATGTGGATATCTTCCTTCTAATAGTAAGGATGAATTGTTATACCTGGCCCCTCCTACCATGAAGAAAGAAATACATCACTTAGTGAGCCTATTTGGATTTTGGAGGTAGCACATTCCTTATTTGGGTTTGCTATTCTGGTCTGTCAGAAACAAGGCTCAGCTCCTGAATACCATCCCTTGTCCAGAGACACCATGCCGGCATATGGCCAAGGCCTAAAAAAAAAACAAAACACAAAAGTCCCCCCACTAAGTACAAGACATAAAGGTCCAACACAAACTTCCACCCCTGTTGACTGTCATCTTCCCTCTATTGCTCGCCTGCTGTCTCCCTCTACAAGATGAATAACCTCTCCATCACCTCCACCCCTTCCATATCTGACCTCTTTGCAGCATCCGATAATGAGGGGGCAGACAGTTCGGGCCCTGCAAATCTGTCAAGGAGAACATAATCACCATTAAGATCCCATGCGCTGCTCCCCCATTGGCCCCATGTCCACCATGAGTGCCAACTCCCCTGCTGGGGTATCCCTGGGTCGATCTGCCCCAGAGCCCATCTGCTTCAGAGGCTGGCCACTCCCCTGCTTCACTGTGTACCCCTCACTGCCCACAGCCAGATCCATTTGTAACTGGGAGGCCTATGGAGGCTTATCTGGTTAACCTGGGTCCAAATGCTGCTGTCCAGCCCTGGATTCCCACCCCCAAAGCTGAACTCTCCCTCATCCAGAAGGTGGCTAATGAGTCAGGCCCAGATTCACCTTACTTCAAAGAGGTCCTCACTCAGTGGGCAATGCAACCACAAACTTACTTTGATTGTTAGAGTCTACTCAAAGCTGTGCTGTAGCTGGCCACCTTTCTTAGCTGGATATCGGTTTACTATGATCAAGCATAAGTTCAAGCATGAACTTACCTCTTAATTAATGTTCCAGTGACCCCTGACATGCTCACTGGATGAGGTAACTTTGTCCATCCCATCCATCAGGCAAAGATTGGTTATCAAGCCTACTACCAACAGGTTTCCGACCTAGCCTTCAAGGCTTTTAAGGCATGCACCCCATGGGACACTTCAGCTGACTTCTACAATCTTATTCAACAACCAGGGGAACATTTTACTGATTTTCTCACACGTGTCAATGAGGCAGTGGAGCAGAGAGTAGACCTGGGAAATGTTAATCTAACAAGTAGCTTGGGAAGGGGTTAACGCCTCCACCTGCAATGCGGTTGCAATAGTCTGCAAAGAGGATATTCACAAGTGGGTATTGGCCACAAGAGATCTTGTGACCCCAGTAATGGTCCCATTGTTGCCCTCACCCCTTTTTGGGATGTCCTCCTTGTGGACAGGCAGCATGCCAATGATACACCCAACAGCCCCCAAGTAGACAGATCTTGCTGGGGATGCAGCAAACAATGCCATTTGCAGTGTGACTGCTCCCAGGCAAAGCCTTATTGCCCCAGATGCAATAAGGAATTTCACTGGGCAAGGGCTTGCAGATCACAGCCTGCCAAAGCACCAGCCCCTTTAAACTCCAGATAGGGCAGTCCTCAGCCCCACCAGTAAGAGGAGGCTCTAGTAATCCAAAAGTCTATGGGGCACTGCCCATTTTCCCACACTCCCCAATGCTGACCGTCTGTCTTGATGAACAAGCTGTTAAAGGCTTGGTGGACATGGGTGCAGATATCACCATATTAACAGAAATGGAAGTGCTCTGCTTCCTGCATTGGAAGTTTAGACCTGGCCCTCCCATCAGTGGAGTAGGAGGCCAACAAGATTCAAAAAATTACCACCCATCCAGTCCATTGGAAAGACCATGGTGGCAACAAAGGAGTCATTCACCCTATTGTTCCTACAGTACCAAGAAACCTCTGGAGCAGAGACATCCTGGAGGATATGGGTGTTGTTGTAACTACTGATGATAGAGCTTTCTTTGATGACCTTCAGGTCCATGAAAAGACAGGTTTGGTAAATCGTTATCCTATGCATGAGTCACACTCCCAAGTCTAAGGGCCACTATCCCTCAGAAATCTACCATGATTGAGCCTCCTAACCCGATTCCGTTGACACGACTCTTGACATCTGGGTGGAACAGTGGCCTATAATTGAACTCAAGCTGTCAATCCTAAAGGAATTAGTTGCAGAACAGCTAAAGATGGGGTACATAGAACGAATCACAAGTAAACATGATACCCCCATATTTGTTATTCCCAAGAGATTGGGACACTACCACTTCCTTCATGCAGTTAATGATCAAATGGAAAAAATGAGGTCCACACAACCAGGCCTCTCCCACCTTAGTGCTGTTCCTCCATCTTATTATATTTTGGTTTTAGATATTAAGGATTGCTTTTTTTCAAATTCCCCTGGCACAACAGGATTGAGATCATTTTGCCTTTACAAGATTGGAACCTAATATGCAGAAGCCAGCCAAGAGATATCAATGGACTGTTTTATCTCAAGGAATGGAGCCTAGTCACACAATCTGCCAGTTATATGTTTCTCAGGCCGTAGTAAATATTTCCAAGGATGTCCTCTTAATCCATTACATGAATGATCTCCTTCTGACATATCCAGATGCAGTCTATCTACAGAGGACTGCTGAAAGAGTGTAAAAGTATCTCGAGTCATTACATCTGATAGTGGCACCAGATAAGGTTCATATTGTACCCCCTTTGCCTTTTTAGGCTTTTCCATTGCTGAGCAGGTCTACCCCCTTTCCTTTAAACTGGAAATGAAGGAATTATACTCATTCTCAGAATTACAACAATTATGTGGCAGGGTTAATTGGCTTAAACCCTTTCTGTCCATCCCTGACCAAGAGATGAGACACCTCTTTTCATTGTTGGAATGTCCCACCTGTCCTTCCACTAAGGTTAGGCTTACCCAAGAAATTAAAGATTTGCTACAAAATGTTTTGGCCATTCTAGCCATCTCCAGTGTGCAAGGCCATGATCCCAAAAGACCCTTATTGATAATGGTCCTCTGGGCACCCAAGGGATTTTTTTGAATATTATGACAATCTGGGCCCCTTCTATGGATATGCCAAGCACCTCTAAGTTTGACCAGTCCTTCCAACTTGGCCTTAAGGCACAAATGCTGGCACAGAGAACATATGGATGAGAGCCAGATAAGCTTATCCTCCCCTTTTCTCTAAAGAATGCCTTATCCCTCTGGGCAGATTCTTTCTCATTTCAGGAAATAGTTGCAGGATTCACAGGAACTGTTGACAATCATTTGCCAAAAAACAAGATCTTAGCAGAGCTCCCTACACTTCAAATACAGATACAGCCCCATGCAGTCCCCTCCTCCACTCCCATCTCTCACACCACTCTGGCCTTTTCATATTCCAATAAAAACAGATATGGTGTTCTTATCCAGCATCCCCGCTCCAAAGATATTACATATGTTATCCCTAAACCTGGTTCCATTCAAGTGAATGACCTATTGGCCCTCCTCAAGGTTCTAGTGGAGTGTCAGACTGAGCCCATTAATATTTTTTCTGACAGCCAGTATGCTGTACAGGCAGTTCATGTACTGGCCTTTTCTCGAGTCAAAGACTCAATGAACCCCATTGCCAGCACTATGCTGCTCATACGAGATGTCTTAAATCAGAGGACTGAGCCATGATGCCAATGATATATTAGATCCCATTCCAAATTCCCAGGAATAATGGCCCAAGAAAATAAGGTTACAGATACCATCATATTAACAGCTAATATAGACCTAGAAGAAGCCAGGGCTCTTCATCAGCAATTTCACCTGTTTCCACAGAACCTTCATAGGCTTCTCCCTGAGCTGCCAATTTTCCAGTGCCAATTTTCTATTTATCTTGGTCTTGCCCCTTTGGGGTCACTTCAACATGCAGGGGTCAATCCTCATGGCTTATTGCCCAATGCCATTTGGCAAATGGATGTTATGTAATATGCTCCTTTTGGCAATCTATAGATATGTTCATGTGATAGTGGATACATGCTCCTCCTTTGTGTATACACTTGCCCTTTCTGAGGAAAAGACTATTAATGCTATTAAGGCCCTTAAATTGTTCATATTTGTTATGGAGGTGCCTTGGGCTATATAAAGGCTGACAATGGCCCTGCCTATGCCTCTCAACAGTTTAATGACTTCCTGGGATCCTGAAAGATCTCTCATACCAATGCCATCCCCTATAATCTTTAGGGACAAGCCATTGTGGAAAGAGCCAACAGAACTCTTAAAGAACTATTGGCCAAGACCATCTCTTCCGAGGCAAAAAGGGACTCCCGTTTGGCCCTAACTGAAGTTCTTTTCCATATAAATTTTCTCAACTTTGATGAGGCAGGACTCAGTCTAGCATATTGGGCATTCCTGCTCTGGGGCACACCTCTACCCCTAGTAAGATGGAAAGACTCTATCTCCCTCCAATGACAGCCACCACCCCTGCTGCTGACCCATGGGAGAGGGTATGCTTGCATTTTTCCTCAGAGTGCAACTATGCCAATATGGGTCCCAACAAGAGATGTGCAATCTGCCGTGGATCAGCCCATCTCCATCAAAGAAGAATTGGCCATGGATGGCATATTTGACAGCAGCAGGCAGCAACTAAGGTGACTTTTCAGGTGTTAATGGATCTTAAATATCCTGCTCATAGACCTCCACATGACATTATGCATATCTGGTTCTCTGAAATTCAAAAGGCTATTGCCTAATCCTCTCCACCTAGGCAGCTTTCCAGGAATGGATGTCCTTTGAGGGCAGTCAATGTAAGAGCTTGTTAGGCAAGCCAGTCTAAGACAGGCACAGTCCAGTTGCTGAGCCTGAAGAGATGGGGTCAATAAGATCAGGGCAAAGAGCTCTGAGTGCCCACATAATAAATAAAAAAGGGTGAAAATGCAGGAAGATAAGGCTCAAACCACTTGCCAAGACATGCACATAACATACTTCCTTATGAGTCAACCTGGACTACAGGCAACTGAGGAAAGCTAGGAGTGGGAGAAGTAGTCTTCTGCAGGGAAGAGTACACCAATTGGTTGTTCAGTGCCAAACAATTAGTCCTGAAAACATACATACAAGTGACATTGTGTGGACTTAACAGGTTATTTTTATAAATGTGTGTGTGTGAGCATGAGTGTGTGTGTGTGTGTGTGTGCATGCATAGGATAACAACTAGTGAAAAAAGAGGCCATGAGTTTGAAGGAGAGAAGGGAGAGGTATTTGAGAGGATTTGTAGGGAGGAAATGGAAGGAAGAAATGCTGTGATTATAGTATAATCTTGAAAAAAATACTGTACTCTGCATTGTTGTTAATAACAAAAGACATGTTATTGTTGTCTCATTATTAAAATCAGTCAATTTTGTTTCCTGGGAATAACTGAAAAGAATAAAGCAGAGGTGGATATGAGAACCACACCATTCACTGTCTCTCTTATAGATCCATTAACAAAAGTTTTGCCTCCAGATCTGGTAACCTTGTGCTCTGTTGTTCTAGAAGTCTTGGTTCCAGATGTAGGAGTGCTTCTGCTAGGAGGAATAATAAACACTCCATTTCGCTTTCCATTGGACTGAAAGCTAAACTTTCCACTGAGCACTTTGGGATCTTGAGTCAATCAGTTAAGGGAGGTTCACTGATATAAGGCATGATTGATCAATAGTACTGGGTGAAATTGGACTGCTTCTCTACAATGGAGGTAAGGAAGGATATGTCCATACTGCAGGAGATCCTTTAGGGTGTCTCTTAGGGTTCCAAAACCAACAAATGAGGTCAATGGGAAACTACAGCAACCCAATCCAGGCAGAATAATAAATGGCCCAGACCCTTCAAGAAGATGTGGGTACATTTCCTTTCAAAGAATCAAGACCTGTTGTAATGCCTGCTGACAGTCGAGTAAATATGGATGGGTTATAGAGGGAGATGGTTATAAATGCTGGCTAAGTCCACATGACATGTAACAGAAAGAATTATAATTTCTATGAGCATTTCTGTCATATTTTGTTAAGAATATGTTTGTATATGCACATACATTAAACAGATATTTGTGTTTTCTTCCCTTTATTTCCTTGTCATGCAAAATAGCATCAATTGTGATAATATAAGTACTCCAGTATTGCTAAATCTAAATTATCATAGTGAATTACAGGACATTAAAAGACTAAGTGTCTCTCATGAATTCTGGGAGGAAAGTCATGTAATTTTGGCTAAATGTGGAATAGTTATGTAACAGTAAGCAGAATTATGACCTTGTTGCTTTCCTCATTTGGAAATCAGGATACAAGGAGATGTGGATAGGTGTCAGGTTGACAAGAGATGGATTTGTGAAATTGATTGTCAACTTGATTAGATCTGGATTCACCTAAGAGATACTAATTCAGGAAGGTTTGGGAAGGCATTTTAAGGAAGCATTACCTAAGATCCTCCTCCAAAGTAGACAGTGTGGTCCCTCAGCTGTCACAGGTATAAAGAGATCTGAAGAAAATGCAGTGCTGCTACTTGCCCAGCTTTTTCCCTGATGGTGAGTGTAGCTATATTTTTTTGTTGTAACTATTGCTGTCACTGCTGCTACTGCCCTTCCCTGACAAGTTTCTTCAACTTTAACATGGACTAAAAACCAGTGGCTCCCTGGAGTCTTCCTGGTCTTCAGCACCAGATTGGGAGTACCAAAGCACCTCACATCCCAGACTGAGCAGGTACCAGGTTCTAAGCCTCACCAGCATGCAGGCAGCTATTCTTAGAGCATCTATACACTACCATGTAAATCAATCTAATATGTCCCCTTTTATAATATACTTCATTCATCAATTCTGATCTGTTAGAGCCCCTAATACAAACACTTATGTGGCTTAGTGTGCAGGCTTTGGGTCATATGGTATCACTTTACCTGAAGATTGAGTTCAACCATGTAGGCAGTTAATCAATCATGCCTACATAACAAAGTGTCAGTAAAAATTCTGAATGTTGAAGCTCTAGTGAGCTTTCCTGAATAGACAATAACACTCAATGTGCATTGTCGATGTTGGGTTGAAGAACCAGAGCTTAGAGAAGCATGTCTTTCTTGACTGTAGGACAAGAATACGACTACAGCCTCTTATTAGCCACAGAATTAGTTTCTTGACATAAGTTTTTTTTTTTTTTTTAGGGGATTACCTCTGTATCTGGGTCTCCTAACAGTAGAATTACGTATTGGTACCTATATTCCTTTCTTATAATAAGCTGTAAGTGAGCAAAACAACTTTCTGCTAATTCAGTGAGATCATCTAGCAGACTGTCAAATTTGATGCTATTTAGAGGAACCCCTTTCTTGCACTTGGTTCTGGAAATGGGGAAAATCTTGGGATTGTGCCCACAAACAGCTTTTCTAACTTCAGGTAATATATAAATCTGAAATCCATAAACAGAATAATTTTATTTTCTGTTGTTTAAAACTTTGTTCTTTATATATGATATGAAAATCATCAACTTATCTTTTCATTGTGTATATCTATATCTACATATATAGATATAGATACATGGGGGTGATTTTGAATACTAATGTTTTTTTGGTAAAGTCATTGAAATGCTTTGGTTCTATGATCCCAAGACAGGATTAGAAAGTACCCAGGCCAGCGGGGTGTCAACGGGGGTGACCCACCTGTGGGAGAGAAGGAAAGGGATGGGAGACACGAGAGAAGACAGCAAGACAGTGTGTTCTGATCAAGCTGCAAATTTTATTCTCCTCAGCAAGTCTTATATAGCATGAGAGGGGGCAGGAAGGAGGGAAGGGGTACACGACCTGCCGACCTGCCGTACGTGCAGGTGAAGGGGGGGCGTGCGGGTGAAGGACTACGTGCAAGTCATGAGGCTGCTAGGTGTAAGGTCACTGGTCAGGGCCCATTGTTCTGTTGCTATGCTACCTGACCTGCCTGACCTATTCTTTATCTTTGGGGGCATCTGGTTTAGGGCAGGGTCTTGTTCTCTGGCCTAGCTAGTACTTTTCCATGGTCCATGTTTGGTCTCTGACAAGAAAGATAGAGAAAATTGTAGCACATAGAAAGGGAAAATGGCCCCTCCCCCTGCGTCTGGTTGAATCTCAGAACAATGAACAACATTTGCTCTGAAGGTTGTTGACATAGAGATAGCACTCCTTTCTTATGTAGATGGTTTATGTTAGGCTTAAGGCTTGGGTAGGGCCTTTTTGCTTTCCAAATAGTTTTCTATGAGTTTTAAATAAGAGTATTAACTTCGTTTACAATAAAGATATTCTACCTTCCTGAATTCCAGAGAAGTAGACTTTTACATTATCAATTGTAATTATTATTGATTCTACTTAGTAACTACCCTGTGGTCTCATTTAAGTTTCTTAGCAACCCTTTGAAGACAAAGTCTATGTAACTATTAAAATGACAGTGAAGTTTGACTCCCTCTTAGAGAAGCTCACATCCATGCTCCCTTGTATGCTCTATTTTCCTCTGGAGTAGCTCTCTTTCTATGACATCCTGTGCTTAAAATATGCATTAAAACATTTTTTTCTTTGATTATTCAAAGAAGAAGGCTAATGTTTGGCAAAAGTAAGCATCACATTTCATCCTCCTCTGAGTTTTTATATGGTCACTGTATTCCCCCCCTTTATTAAAAATAGATCTGAATACAGTTTCCCCTCTACTCCTCATAGTCGTGTTCCCCGTCCCCCCGCCCATCTGGAATTGCTCCCTTTCTATCTCTCTGTAGAAAAGGACCAGCTTCTAAGAGATAACAACAAAACATAGCAAAATAAAATAAAATAAGACAAAACAAAAACCGTCACATTGACATTGGATAGGGCAAACCAACAGAAGTAAAGAAGCCAAGAAAAGGGACAGGAATCAGAGACCCACTCCTTCCCACACTCAGGAGTCCCATAAAAAGGCTAAACTATATATGCAGAGGGCTTGCTACAGACCTGTGTAGGCCTTGCACTTGCTGTTTGAATCTCCGTGAGTTCATATGAGCTTTGCTTATTTAATTAAGAGGGCCTTGTTCTCTTGGGGTCCTCCATCCCCTCTGGTTCTTTCATTCTTTCTGCCTTCTGATATCTTCTTCAATGTTTTTCTTCAAAGACTTGAATCTATCATACAAGTCTTTCACTTGCTTGGTTAGAGTTACCCCAAGATATTTTATTTATTTATTTATTTATTTATTTATTTATTTATTTATTTATTTATTTATTTATTTTTGTTTTTTTTTGAGACAGGGTTTCTCTGTGTAGCTTTGCGCCTTTCCTGAATCTCGCTCTGTAGACCAGGCTGGCCTCGAACTCACAGAGATCCACCTGCCTCTGCCTTCCGAGTGCTAGGATTAAAGGCGTGTGCCACCACCGCCCGGCCGTACCCCAAGATATTTTATATTATTTGGGGCTACTGTGAAAGGTGTTGTTTCCCTGAATTCTTCCTCAATTCATTTGTCATTTGTATAAAGGAGTGCTACTGATTTTTTTTTTAGTTAATTGTGTATCCAGCCACTTGCTGAAAGTGTTTATCAGCTGTAGGAGTTCCCTGATAGAAATTTTAGGTCACTTATGTATACTATCATATTATCTACAATAATGATACTTCTGCTTTTTTCTTTCCAATTTGTGTCCTTCTATCTATCTTGTATCTATCCTTGATCTCCTTCAGTTGTCTTATTGCTCTAGCTAAGCCTTTAAGTATTATATTGAATAGGTATGGAAAGTAGACTACTTTATCTTGTTCCTCATTTTAGTGCAATTGCTTTGAGTTTCTCTCCATTTAATTTGCTGTTAGCTGTAGGTTTGCTGTAAACTGCCTTTATTCTCTTAGGTATATTCCTTGTATCCCTAATCTCTCCAGGACTTTTATTATGAAGAGATGTTGGATTTTGTCAGAGAACTTTTCTGCATCAATTGAGATGATGATGTGGTTTTTGTCTTTCAGTTTGTTTATATGTTGGGTTATGTAACAGAATTGGTCTATAAAACTCTTACGTTGTTGGGTGTGGTGAATATTGTTGTACCCGTGTAGCAAAACCCCCAGAGATCACCAAGGAGCCAGTTTCCGATGCAAGCACACAAGGGTCTTTTTATTGTCCAGTTCAAACCTGGACTGCCGCCTGGCGGATGAGGAAAATGCAGCAGTAGCAGCAGGCTCAGGGGGAGGAGAGTATTTATGGAAAAAAAAAAAACCACAAGCTGGGAATTACATGCCTTGGTGTTTTTGGATTGGGTAAAAGGGATATGGGCCAAGGTGATTTTTTTGGTCTTTTATTGGTCTAGACCTTCCCTTTGTGGGAAAACACAACCTGCTGACAGGATATCTGAATATCTGCAATGGCCATAAACCACCAACAGGATGTCTGTAGGAGCATCTGGATCTTGTTAAACTTACTGCCCTGTTTGTTAATTGCCTTCTTCTAGGGTATGTTCAAGTTGTCATGGCACATTCCTAAGGTTCTTTCTGGAACTGAGTATAGCCCCCAGTCACCAGGTTGTCTAAGATGGTGGCCCTTCCCTAAGATAGAGTCTGTAGAGTCAAGTCTAGCCCTTCATATTTCCTTCACATTGATCTGTTCTCTGACCCTGAAGTCCTAGAGACCTAGCGGGTAACTGCTCTGTCGCCTATAACCTGGAATTACACTCCCCTGGGGCGTGGCCTCTCAGCTACGTTTAAGACCTGAGATGGACTTACGCACCTCTCTTCACTCTGTTGTAGGACTTAAATGCTGGGACAGTCTCCAGGCAGAAGAACAGTGTGGGACCATGCCTCACCTTTTTCAGGATCCTTCGACAATTCCTCTGTTCTGTCTTGTGAATTTTCCTTTCTTAATAAGTCCCTTTCCCTTTAAAAAGACTCAGTGGATTTCTCACTTTAGTTGGGTGTTTATGTGGTTTAGGTATCAGGTAGCTGTGACCCCATAAAATGAATTGGACAATATTCTTTCTGTTTCTATTTTTTTGGGATAATTTGAGGAGTATTAGCATTAGCTCTTCTTTGAAACTCTAGCAGAATTCTGCCCTAAAACTGACTCTGGGCTTTTTGTTGTTGTTGTTTGGGAGACTGTTAAGTATTGCTTCTACTTCACTAAGAGTTACAGATCTGTTTAAATTGTTTATCTCATCTTAATTTAACTTTGGTAAGTGGTACCTATTGAGAAAAATATCCATTGCATTTAGATTTTCCAATTTGGTGTAGTACAGTATGTCCTTATCATTCTTAGATTTCCTCAATGTCTGTTGTATGTCCCTCTTTTCATCTCTAATTTTGTTAATTTGGATCTTCTCCCTCTCTACCTTTTAGTTAATTTGGCTAAGAGTTTGTCAATCTTACTGAATTTCTCCAAGAACCAACTCTTAGTTTCGTTGATTAAAGAACCAATGAAAAATGTATTGTTCTCTTTGTTTCTATTTCATTAATTTCAGCCTTCTGTTTGATTCATTGTGTCCCACAGGTTTGGGTATGCTGTGTATTCATTTTCATTGAATTCTAAAAGTCTTTAATTACTTTCTTGATCCACTTTTCATGCAGTAGAGAGTTGTTCAGTTCCCATGAGTTTGTAAGTTTTTGTTGTTGTTAATATCCATCTTTAATTTGTGTTTGTCTGATAGGGTGCAGGGAGTTATTTAAATATTTTTGTACCTGCTGAGACTTGCTTTGTGATTGAGTATGTGGTCATTTTTGGAGAAAGTTTCATGAGGTGCTGAGAAGAAGGTATATTCTTTTGTGATTGGGTGAAATGTTCTGTAAATATCTGTTAGGTTCATTTGGTTTATAAAATCTGTTGGCTCCAATATTTCTCTGTTTTGTATTTGTCTGGATGACCTGTCCATTGGTGAGAGTCAGGTATTGAAGTCTCCCACTATCAGTGTGTGAGGGTCAATATATGATTTAAGCTGTAGTAGTGTTTCTTTTACAAATTTGTGTGCCTTTGTGTTTAGAGCATAGGTGTTAAGAATTGATATGTCATCTTGGTAGATTTTTCCTTTGGTGAGTATATAGTGTCCTTCCCTATCTCTTTTGGTTAGTTTTCATTTAAAATCTATTTTGTTAGATATTAAAATGCCTATGTCATTTGCTTAGAATATCTTTTTCCAACCCATTTCCCTGAGGTAATGTCTATCCTTGATATTGAGGTGTGTTTCTTGGATGTAGCAGAAGTATGGGTCCAGTTTTTGCATCTGTTCTGTTAATGTGTCTCCTTTTTCTTTTTTATTGTTATTTTAATAATTTCATATGCATTTAAAAAACAAACAATTTTTTACCAAGTTTAAAATTCACATTCAAATTTCCTCTAGGTTATCCTAGCACTCCAATTAAGCAGCATTTTGTCTTTGTTTTTTTTTGTTTTTGGTTTTTTTTTTTTTTCGAGACAGGGTTTCTCTGTGTAGTTTTTGCGCCTTTCCTGGAACTCGCTTTGTAGACCAGGCTGGCCTCAAACTCACAGAGATCCGCCTGCCTCTGCCTCCCGAGTGCTGGGATTAAAGGCATGCACCACCACCGCCCGGCTTGCATTTTGTCTTTGTGCTATAATGAGATAAAGTTTGGGGAGTATAACCCTATACATTTAGAGAATTTACTTATTTATTTATTTATTTATTTATTTATTTACTTATTTATTTATTTATTCGTTTTTAAACTTTTATTGATCTTTGTGTGTGGGAGCCCACAGTGACTCCAGCTTATGGCTTGATTTCATCTTGACTTAAGGTTAGAGAGTTCAAGCTTGTTTTTGCTCCTCAAGACTGAATACCAGGATGTTTGTTACTAGGTGTGGTTACTAGATGTTTTGAGAATTAGGGAATTGTTTACGCTTGTTTGTTCATTGAACTATGGTAAGGACGTCTTTTGCCTCCCCCTTGCTTTGGGTATATAAAGGCTATGAGAAATAAATTTAGAAATGCTGCAGTATTCACTCAGAGCCCTCTGGATTCTATCCTATGTCTCTGTCTTTTCTTAATCCTCACTCCCCTATTCAGGTGCTGGTTGACAGGTTGGTTGGTCCAACATTTGTGGATTTCACATCAGACATTCCAATCTCCCTGTTCCCTGGAGTCTGCCCTCTGTCCTTGTAACCTTCCTCCCAATACCAAACCGAATTTAAAAGAAAAACCAAAAACAAACCAAAACAACCAAACAAAACAAAACAAAAAAGAGAAGATTCTTGATATGGAAGCTGTAGTGTGTCTCATTGAGTCACACAATTTACCCTTTAGTCTATTCATCTTTACTTGCAAGTGTTCTTTGCCATGAGTCTCTGGTCTGGCTCGAGGCCTCTGGTTTCTGCTACACCACCGATAATGGGCTCTCTCTGGGGCTCCTCTTGGATATCTTGTTGTCCTGTGTCATGGAGATTCTGATGTTTTTGGATCTGTAGGTTTGTCCCCTTCACACGCTCCAACAGTTCATAGATATGGTGGATGTTGAGAGGACTGGGGAGCCAGACCAGAGCCATGACAGGTCCATGATAGGGACCAGACCTTAGTTTCAGTTTACTGGAACTGGCTGGAACTGAGCAAGCAGTTCTTGAAAGACCACAACTCAGGGGCAACCAATCAGCAGGTGCCCCACAGCCTTCTGCTGGGTCAGCAGATGCCCCTCAGCCTTTTGCTAGCTAAAGATAGCCTTTTTTTTACCCTCCCCTTAACAAGCCCCTAACCACTACAGCCTTCAACCACTCAGCTCCCAGACAATTTTTTTTTTAAACCAATCAGCACCAGATTTAATTCCTCTTCCTTGGAATTCCCCTAACTCTGCTTAAAAGGAGTTTACTTCCTTCGGGGTCATTATTTGCCTGCCATCCCCACTGTTAAAAACAATAAACGTTCTTGCTAAATTGCATACGTGACTGTGACTGTTGGTCTATCTTTGGGGCTTCTCTCCGACCCTAACAGATGTTGGGGTGGGCCAACTCAGCCCTGTTTCTGGGCCTGGGTCGTCGCTGGGTTGGTCAGCCCGCTGGGTTGGTCAGCCTGCTGGCTTTCCCTAATCTTCACTACCCAGGTGAGCTCTCCCAGCACTGCCCAGGTTAGTTCATCTAGCAGCCTACAGCAAGGGGTGGGGCCAGTTCTCCTGCTTTCAGGCCCTCAGATCCAGGTACCCACACTCACACCACCAAGGCTAGTTCTACTATTTTGCCCAGTCAAAGTGCAGGGCTCTCTCTCTTGACTGCTATAGAGGGCATACGGGGTGGGGGTGGGGGTGGGGGTAGGAGTGGGGGTGGGGGTAGGGTCAGCTCTCCTATTCTCACAGTCTCAGAGCTAGCTTCTATGGCCCTGAAAACAGGGTCAACTCTAATGTGCTACCCAGATGGGGTGCAGAACCTGCTCTCTTGTGTGCTTGCAGCTGGTGAGAATCAGGGCTAGTTCTCTCACTCTTGTGGCCCCAGGGCCAGCTCTCTCACCTGCCACAGGTAGCAAGGGTCAGAGAGGGAGGGCATCTTTCCTTCACCCATGCCACAGCATGGTAGATGGGGGAGCAGGGTCAGCTCTGTCTCTTGCAAGCCCTCAGGGCTGGCTCACCTGTGTCCCTGACAACAGGGTCAGTTCTAGTGTGCTGTCCAGGTGAGGTGCATGCCGTGGTGAGGGATGGGTCCATCTTTCCTGAGTGTGGGGCAACCTCTCCCCTGAGGGGTGGGGCCAGCTCTCCTGCTGCAGTATCCAGCTGAGGGGCAGCTATTCCAGGGCCAGTGAAGGGTGGGGTGAATTGGTACAGCATGTTCCAATGACCCCCTGTGCTAACATGGGCCACAGACCCTAGCTGCAGTAGGACCACGGACACAGACATGACCCTCAGCAGCAACTGAGGCCTGGATGTCACCATAGCCATGGTAATATCACCCAGATCAGTATGGCTCCTGTGGCAGCATAATCCTGGGGCACCAATATGGTCTCAGGTGGTTGACCAGACCTTGGGCTTCTGCAGATTCCTTGGTGGTAACAGGAACCGTGGACATCAATGTGAAGGTCTAGACTTGATTTTACAGGCTTTATCTTAGAGAAAGGCCACCATCTCAGACCACCTGCTGTACTCAGTTCCAGGAAGGACCTCAGGAATGTGCCACGATGACTCGAAGGGATACAGAGCAGTATCCTGCAGACATCCTGTCTGTGGTTTATGGCCCTTGAAGATATCTAGATAATCCTGCTGAGCAGCCCAGATAATCCTGTTCAGCAGGTTATGGTTCCCCACCAAAAGTCTAACCCAATGATTTCGAATGTGGTGTTGTGCCCAAAGTCTAGACCAAGAGTTCCAAAAAAAATCACCTTGCCCTATATCCCTTCTACCCAAACCCAAGTTGCCAATTCCTGGCTTGTGGTTTTTCCCTATAAAAACTCTCTACATCTGGGCTGGTGGCCGCCAACACATTTTCTTCCATGTACCATGGGGTGGCCCAGGTTGAACCTGAATAAAAGGACCCTTTTGTGCTTGCATTGGAAACTGGCTCTTGGTGGTCTCTGGGGGGTTCAAAAAAGGGGTACAACAATCAACTTAGACCCTGGCTGCTGCAGGGCCAAGCAGTATGTCATTTTATTAAGGGAACTGAGACCATTGATATTGAGAGATATCAATGACTGTTGATTCCTGTTATTTTTGTTGTTATTGTTGTTGTCTGTGTATGCTTTCCTTCTTTTGATTTTTCTGGTCTGAGATTATTGATTCCCCGTGTTTTCACGGTTGTAGTTAACCTTCTTAAGTTTGAGTTTTCCTTCTAGCTCTTCTGTAGGACTGGGTTTGTAGATAAAATCTGATTAAATTTGGCTTTATCATGGAATATCTTTTCTCCATCTATGCGATTGAACATTTTGCTTGGTATGGTAGTCTGGGCTGACATCTGTGGTCACTTAGACTTTGTAAAACATGCATCCAACCTTTTTGGCTTTTGGAGTCTCCATTGAGAAGTCAGATGTAATTCTAATAGTTCTGCCTTTATATGTTATTTGGGCTTTTTTTCTTGCAGTTTTAATGTTCTCTGTTTTTTATGTTTAGTGTTTTGATTATTATTTGCCAAGGAAATTTTCTTTTCTGGTCCAACCTCTTTGGTGCTCTGTATTCTTCTTGCACCATTATAGGCATCTAATTCTTTAGGTTAGAAAAATTTTCTTCTATAATTCAGTGAAAATGTTTCCTGAGCCTTTGTGCTGGGTTTCTTCTCCTTCCTCTGTATCTATTATTCTTAGGTTTGGCCTTTCATAGTGTCCCAGATTTCCTGGATGTTTCATGTCAGAAGTTTTTTAGATTTAACATTTTCTTTGACCAGTATGTCCATTTATTCTATTGTATCTTCAGTGTCTGAGATTCTCTCATATTCTGTTCGTGAAATTTGCCTCTGTAGTTCCTGCTCAAATTCCTAAATTTTTCATTTTCAGAATTCCTTCAGTTTGTTTTCTTTATTAATTCTATTTCCAATTTCAGGTCTTGAACAGTTTTATTCATTTCCTTCCATTGTTAATTGTGTTTTCCTGGATTTCTTTAAAGGGTTTATTTACTTTCTCTTTAAGGACCTCCATCATTTTCAGACATGCTATTTTAAGGCATTTTATTTGTGCTTCAGCTCTTCAGGGCCTGTTCTGGCAAGGTTTTGGGTTCTAGTGGAGACTTATTTTCCTGGATATTATCAATTGTGTTTATGTGCTTGTGTCTAGCCATCTGGGATTGGGATGAGTATAGGTCTAGGTGCTAATTTCTGGCTTTTGTTGAGTGATTATTTTGTTCCTTGGTTTCTGTTTCCTCTCTGAATTTCAGGAGAGTGTGATGGCTGTGTGTTGTCTGGTAGGAAACTTGTTGTGAATTTGGTATGTATGTCCACTAAGGGTTCCAGGTAAAATGTGTTTCTGGATATTGGGAGCCAGCACTTAGGAATGGGGATACACTAGGTTTCTGAAGGGTTTCACAGGAGCGAGAAGAGCAGAATGTCTCACCAGGATCTGTTTATTTAGTCTCCTCTTGTATATTATTAAAAGGACCAGCCTTAGTAATATACTTCCCAGGGGGTCAGGAGAGAAACTACGAACTGTGAGAACTATTTTCGGGAAATAGAATCTCAGCACACTGAGCTCTTTAGTCTGTTATGTCCGGATTGCGGAGACCCCCAAAAGACCACCACTGAATCCCACATGTAAAAGCAAAGAGCTTTTATTTCAAGCTCTGGGGCTTGGTCCCTCTGTCTGCCCTCCGCAGCGGTGAGAGCAGAGAGCCCTGTGCTCAGGTGGGGCAGAGTTTTTAATCATAGCAGAGGTTGGGGTGAGGGGATTTCCAGGGTCCAGGACCCTGATTGGCTGACAATTGTCTAAGGGTATCTGTAAAATAAAAATAGGTATGCGCTAGACTCAAGGACATCTGCCACCTTATCTAATGGTTGGAATGTCTGGGATGTCAGGTACTTCCTCATCCCTGGGTGGATCCCTGAGTGGTATCAGCTTAAGGGTGTTGCTTGCCAGTAAGCCTGTCACAGAAGCTGGGTCTAGGCCCCTAAGTCTGTCATGGCTGCTGTGTGGTCAAGCTGTTTTGGGGCCCTCTACAAGTCCATTTGTTTTAATTTTCTGGGGTAAAATCCTATCTACACAGCTACAGTTCTGTACTCAAGCCTACTTCCTTTCTGTTTAATTCTCTCTACCTTTATCTGTTGTCCCCTCTAAGTTCTATCTTAATTCTCTCATCTTAGTTCTGCCTTTTCTAGGTCCTTCTCATTTTGTTCTTACCCATCTAGCACTTTCCCGTCTGGCTCTTCCTCATCCTCCATCCTGACCTCCAGTTCTCCAGTCGAAAATCCTCTCCAGCCAAAATCCTCAATATCCTCTATTCCGTGTCGTTATACCTCAGTTCCCCTCAGTCTCTGAGGTGTTCAGTTATAAACCCAAGCTATAGTGATCCTCTGCCAGAGCATGGTCACCAGGCTTGAATTCTTACAGGGTCATAAAGGCAGGTAAGAATTTTCCTCAGGCAGTGGCCCTCAGGCTTTCTTTTACAACCCAAATGAGTACTAATGATCTGTTAGTCAAGAAGGGAATTTATGTGCTCAATCTACATTCCTAGAAGTGGTTAGGTAAGAAATTAGGAGTCTACTAGTAAGGCTGTAAGGAAGGAGGGTCTCACCCTAAATTGCATAAGAAATAAAGCTATCCCCCTGACCTAGGAGACAGGTGTTGTTTCATTTGGCTTTGGATACTTGATAGGTATTTTAGATAAATACACTGTTAGGAGTCCTTGGAAGCATGCTTAGCATTACAAGAAAATCATTGTAGGAACCAGCATATATATATATATATATATATATATATATATATATATATATATATATATATGCTATAATATCACCGAGACTTCTTAAGCCATAGCTTGACCCTTGGAGAAGTCTTTGACTTTTCCAAGTAGTAGCATTTATGATAGTAGCTGAATTCCATTATGTTTTCTTGAGGCTTACAGCACTCTCCTTGGAATTGGGGTGGGGGGACGACAGTGAAGAGCACTGCCCCCCAGAACTACCATAGATCTGAGAATGAGACTGGGAGGTTGGAACTGTTTCCCTTGCCTTCTCAGCTGGTGTGTTCCCTGTGAATGCCTGCAGGTGTTGGTGGCTGGAGTGATGGGATGAGGTAGTAGAAGGAAGGGTGGAGGTAAAGATCTTTTCATTCTTCTGGGGTTGGGGTCAGAGAGAAAAGGGAGGCCACAGCAGGTGTTCTGCTACAGAGCTGGGGATGAGGCTGGGGGAATTGGATGTGGAGGAGCAGAAAAGGTGAAGATCTATGGTCAGCCCCCCTGTTTCCCTGGAAGGGGTGGCATGTGGCTTAGCAGGGAGTGCCTGGTGGGGCTGGGCCCTGCAATAAAGCAGCAAGTGGAAAGATGGGGTGTTAGATTCCCATTCCTGTGGAATCTACTAGAGATATAGTGGAGGAGGGGATAGAGGGAGGAGAGGAGAGGGAAGGGAGGGAGGGGGAGGCTGCCACAGGTGTTCTGCAGTAGAGCAGGGGTTATACTTTGGGATTGGATCTGGAGGAACAGAGAAAGTGGTGAAGATCTGCAGTCATCCTATCCGGTTCCGTGGCAGGAGTCTTAAAATATCTGTAATAAATCCCAATTCATATTGGCAGAGTATGTTTTTATTTAAAAGTCAAGAATCTAGATTTACCTGACTTGAGTGTTTCAAAAGATTTAGGATGTTGCGTGGCAGCATGGAGCTATGTCCTGTCTATTGTTACTACCAGTCAGAAAATCAATTTCCAAAAGATAAGTATTGCTGATGAAGAAACATATTATTTGCTGCCAATGGAAAAGCAGGAGTTTTGCTCACAGTCCAGCTTCTTGGTCCAGTATGAGATAGATGCAGATAGGAATGAAGGTGTTTTAGGTAGATGATGGGAGTAATGAAAGAAAGACAGAGGGTCATTGAAGGGAATAATATTCATGTCTTTTCTGTCAATAGATGGATATCATCCAAAAACTTAGAGGCTAATTCTTTTTACTCCTTTTTTCTGGTCTAATATCTCTTGCCATGGTGGCTGGTAGCTGCCATAAGCCTCAAACAGAATGTGGACAGTTTAGGCTAGTTTCAGTCAAGTTAGCCCTATATCATTGTTATAGTTAGGCAAAACATTCTTCTACCCTCTCCACATATTAAATATATCACACACATATATGTGTACACACACACAGGGATGATACCTAGGTCCTTTTACATAGTGGGCAAGTGTTTTATTACTGAGCTGTGAATAAATACATTCTGAAATGATGAGCATGTATATACAGAGCTAGTAGAACTTGATCCAAAGGTTAAGGCAACAAAAGGTACAAATACAATATGAAGGTAAAGATGCTAGTCTATTTCATTACATTCAAATTACCCATTGCTGGCCCTCAAAACTGGCCATCAAGTTCCTGAAAAGTTGCACAGGCAAATTTTTTTAAACCTATATGAAAGAAGAGTTATCTACAACCAAGTTAGAGAGAAACTAATAATGTATTGACTAGTTGTGTAGCCTTCCCAATCAGTGGTCTTAAGTAAGATTTTTTTTTCAGTTCTTAGGATTGTGCTCAAGGCCCATGCATGCTAGGACGGTGTTCTAATATTGAACCATTCCCCTATTCCCCAAGTGAATGGTCTTCTAAGTCGACTAAGAACAATCAAACACAGAGAGGATGAGGAGCTGACTGTGATTTTGCTCTGACAGCTTGCCTGACACCTGAATTGACTTTGTGGGCTTACAAGGTTATTTCAGGGGATGACATTTTCCCCTTGATAACACTAATTTTGAGTTTTTAATACAAACTGCACTTAGAAAGCAGAACCTCTAATTACTTTGTCATGCTTCACACATACCTGTTGCTGGAGAATTTCTCTCCAGCTCCCGCCACCAAGTCCCGCCAGTCCCAGAGCCCACTTATAAAATAAACACACAGACTCTTACATTATTTAAACTGCTTGGCCATTAGCTCAGGCCTGTTATTGTCTAGCTCTTACTCTTATATTTAGCCCATTTCTATTAATCTTTACTTTGCCACATGGCTCATGGCTTACTGGTACCTTACATCTTCCTTGTCCTGATGGCGGCTGGCAGTGTCTCTCTCTCAGCCTTCCACTTCCCAGAATTCTTTTCCTTGTCCCGCCTATACTTCCTGCCTAGCCAATGGCCAATCAGTGATTTATTTACTGACCAATCAGCAACACACTTGACATACAGACCATCCCACAGCACATACCTACTTGATCTCGGTCAGTGGTTGGAAATTTAACTGATTCTCAAAATTTAAGACATAGCTGAGACCTCATTCCAATAGCATTGGTTAAAGTAGATGGAAATCTGCCTTTAAATCTCACAAAGAATGTTTTCCTCCATGAATCTGTCTGAGTTGCAAAAATGTTAGAGCTGAGTTTTAGTTATGGAAAATAGGTTTAATTTGATTTGTAACTTAAATGAAAATCTGCTGTTTGTTAGCATGTGTGTAGGTGCCATTTGATGTGAAGAGTGCAGGTGATAGATAAGATGACAGATGCCTAAGAACTCGGTAATAGACGCCTGGAATAGAAGGAAGAAATGCCAAATACGGTATAGTGGTATTTCTTTGATCAGTTCACTGATCAAAGATAGACCAGCTGTTAGCCAGGAAGGTACAAATCTCTTTTCCTTTTTCTTTATCTCTGTCAGATCTCAATGCACAAAAGAGGTATGGGGAGAGAAAATTGTGTCTGGCTTCTGTAGAGGTGTATAAAATAAAAAATTTAATTTTAATTAAAATCATAGATAAACAAAAGTAGCATGGACAACTTAGATGGCTGTTGTTGAAAAGACTGGGAAATTTTATATTATATTATATTAAAGAAACAAAGAAACAGAATTTGTGCTGCATATGTATAGTTCCTGTTCTAATAGTTTCTTCTCAGCTACACATGGGCTACTGTAATTCCAACAAGATATCTAGGTTCATGCAACACTTCTTTTGCGTTGTCTCCTTTTTCTTCACAGATTTATGGGCAATATTTTTGTGCCCTGGGGAAGTGGGAGTCTACTACTTAGGGGGCAGTGAAGGGAGGAAAAGCCTCCTTCTGTTTTCAGTAGATAACCTCATTCTTGATTTTTGATAATTTGGAGCATATATATGAAAAGACTATTTTTCTATTGGTTGTTGTTATGGAAATACCAATTTCTTTCTTTCTTTCTTTCTTTCTTTCTTTCTTTCTTTCTTTCTTTCTTTCTCTTTTCTTTTCTTTCTTTTTTTTTTTTTTTTTTTGAGACAGGGTTTCTCTGTGTAGTTTTGGTGCCTGTCCTGGATCTCACTTTGGACCAGGCTGGCCTAGAACTCACAGAGATCTGCCTGAATCTGCCTCCTGAGTGTGAGTGCTGGGATTAAAGGTATGCACCACTGCCGCCTGGTGGAAATACCAATTTCTTTTGCTTAATAATAAGTCCCTCTCAAGCTTACTGGGTTAAAATAGCAATGACCAAGTCTCTAATTATTTCCGTGTGTCAAGTGTTCAGAGTAGGACAGAGAGAGATTGACTGGTCTCTTTACAAAATTTACCTCACTGAAAGTCTCAGAAATTAAAGTGATGATTTCATTCCTGCATAGCTCTGAATTGTTAGATGAAATACCTGTTTGTGTCAATGGTCAGCAGTTTACTATTTGAGTAGGGCTTTATCTCGTATGACATTGGAAGGTCAAGCCACTCATCTTTTGATATAGTTCCTAATACTTACTGTTAAAAATAACTACACTTTTATCCAAATTTCACTGTTTTCCCTATTCATTTTTCTTTTTTCCTCTACAATGCTATATTGAAAGTCCCATTTGGCTCCTCTTAGTTCTTGATAGTTTCAAGACATGCTTTATTGTGATGTTGGTGGAAGAAACAGTGGTTATGTATTTTGTCCAATGTTTTTCTCATGGTTAGACAAGGATTATTCATTTATAGGAGGTTTGTTTTGATTTTATATTTTTATGTGTATGTGTGTGTGCCTGTGTGAGCCTATGTGAACCACTTGTGTGCACAGGCTACTGGAGGTCAGTGGGCATGGGATCCTCTGGAACTGGAGTTATAGGCAATTGTGAGCCTTGGCACCTGATGTGAGTACAGGGAACCAAACTCAGGTTCTCTGGAAGAATAGTTAGTGCTCTTAACAGCTGAGCTATCTCTTGAGCCCTGCTGGTTTATTTTTAATGAACTTATTCATGGTTGTCAGCCTACCAAAATGAAAGTATGTTGCTTTCTCATGATTGAAAAAACCCTGTCTGAAGGACAAAATCCAAATTGCTTAGTATACAAAGCTTTTCAGAACCTTTTTTCTTCAGTTGAAAGTTCTACCCTGCAAATCACTTGAGCTCTAGCCTGAAATGGAATCTTAACAAGTCTTACAATGTTATGACTTCCACTCAGGCTTGTTCTAATAGGTTCTGTTTTTCCTCAAGAGCATTCCTTTATACTGCTACATTTTTTTTTCTAACCCAAATTCCCCCACTTCCCATCCTCCTATCCTACCTGTAACTAAGTTTCTCCAACTACTGTAACAGTGCAGACATCAATTTATTCAAACAATGTTTATTGTATATTTTGTGACAGGCATCTTCTGGTTGAAGATACCTTAAGAAGACAAGATAAAGTCATTGCTCTAATCCAGTGAACATTTTAGTGGATTAGGAACACTGTCAATAGATCACACCGCCCTTTCTTTTGAAGGAGGCAGGAGTTGAGATTTAGTACAAAATATGGGAGTGAGGTACAGTATACTTTCAAGATTCCTGGAACCCCTTCTCTGGAAATACTACAAATGCAGGTTTGCTATCTGCTAGCCTTTCCTCTGTTACCTGAAGAGTCAGTCTTAGTTCTGGTCTCCAGTTCTTGCTTTGGCTTAGTAGGCAAAATTATGGTTTCGGAATTAAATACAAATCAGAATAGCATATAAAAAAATTAAAACTATTTTCATCTATTGCTCACCCCTAATCCACCCATAAGAGAAGCATCTTTCAAACATGTTTGGAAAAACAGAACACCAACGCACTTCCCATTTGAGTCAGCCGTCCTTAGAATGTCAACATTACATTTCGGGGTAATTGCCGTCTTTCACACATAGGTAGGCCTCCTGGCTCGTCTGGAGTCGCACAGCCCGGGTGAAGCCACATAAGCAGTGAACCGGCATGCGGGATTCGCTCAAGTCCATCCTCACAGGGAACAGTGGAAGTCCTCTTCCAGAGCAAGGCTTTAGGACAGACTCTGCACGCTAACGCCCAGCCTGAGCGCCTCCGGCACCTCGGGAACAGAGGCCGAGGCCCGCCCCGCCCATTTCCGGGTTGTCGGCGCTGCGGCCGTCGCATGCGTAGTGACGTCAACGTCCCCCGCAGACCCCGGAAGTGCAACTCGAGCTCGGTGGGGGCGCGGATCGCGAGAGAGAACGTCGTAGCGCCGGCGCGAGGGAGTCGGCCCAGCGCGCTGGAAGGCCCCGCCTCCGCCCGCCTGCCCCCTCAGCCATGCGGCTGGGGGTAGAGCTCAGGTAGGACCGACCGCGCTGGCCGCCTCTGCGCCCGCCACCGCGCCCCGGCGACACCCTGGAGGCCGGCCGGGCCGGGTCTCGGGCGGGACGCTGGCCCCGGGTGCCCCAGGGCACACGTCGGACCTGTGTCTCTGACCTGTGTCCAAGATCTGGCGGAAGGGCTGCCTCCACCTGCCTCTCCAGGCCGGAGGAACACGGGTGTCCTGGGCGGCTAGCCTTGTGTCAGAGCCGTCACCACAGACCTTACATACAGTAAGGGACCCTCCACTTACTGTATCGCAGTGATCTGGTTGAAGTTGTTGTTAGTTGTTCGTTTTTATACAAAAAGTGTTAACTGCTAAAGCTTTGGCATACATTTCTTGCAAACATTAGAGTAGTTATAAAGTGCCCTCAAAGCTTGTATCGTGTGAACGTTGGTAGGATGTATACACTCTTTTCTAAGTTACTTATATTTGGAAGCAGACTTTTCTCCCACATCCTGTGCTTCTCGTTTTCCAAAGTGTCCATCTTTTGGGGCAAGTAACTTTTGTCTACGTGTGTTTGGGCTGCATTTTAAAGACAAATAGCATTGTCCGTTTCCCCTAAATCCGCAAAAAAAGTTGCAGAGGGAAAGTTCTGTGGTCTGGACCTGCAACTACCTTGTTTTATTTGTTTTTAAATAGGTGCAGTGTGGTGGTGCTCTTAAAGTTCATGGTTTGGCTTTGCCTTAAGGCACTGTCAAAAGCGTTCTGTTTCTCCTGGTTCTTTATCCTTTCTTGAGAGGGACAGATGCCCTTACTCATTCTGAAGCTGAATTAGAGCACTCTTTAGGTGCTCAGTTCGGGTTTCAATGTAAGTGCTGCGATGGAGCTTTCTATAAACTTCCTTGTTTTAAACTAGGAGTCTGATCCCTTTAACCAGTGAAGCTGGCTGGAATGGGTTTTTGTCTGTGACTGCAGCAGCAGTTGTAAATGGTAGAACAGTATCCAGGCCAAGAGGGAAGTAGGATTTATAGAGCTGTGAGCATCAATCTTTTCATTCATCTAGCCGTAGTGATGAGCCACCTTAGGTAAGTCAGGTAATGTCCCATGCCCAGGGAAGACAGTAGTGAACAAGGTAGAAAAGTCTGGTGTCCCTTTATTCTAGTGGGTGAAAAGCAGTCCATAAGCAAATGCATAAAAACTAGTGAGGATTGTAAGGAAAAATAAAGCAAGTGGAGGGGAGAGAGAATGATGTGAGTGCTATGCTAGAGAAGGTGGGCAGGCTCAGAAGTCTGAATGAAGTGGGGGACTGGATCAGTTATGGGGTTATGTTCAGGTGAGTACAGTGACTCTGAGGTTGAAACATATTTGTTATCACTTGGAATAGTAAAGATGTACGGCTTACCAGTTTGGAAAATGAATATTCAGTTATTATGTTCATGAGAGATCATATTTGTTTATCACCAACTTAGCTTTGCGAGAAGAATCTAGGGTCAGTCCACATTAAAGGTGTTTCCGTGCTCTTTCTTGATCTCGAACAAAATTACCAATATTTAGTCAGTTAATGTAACATGTGTTGCTTTTGTTTTTGTTAGATTGAGTTTGTCCAGTAGTGTCAATATTTAGTGAATACTTCTCCTCTCTGTACCAACTTTACTTTTCATTTACTTTATCACTATGCTAAGATGTACCTAACATAATACATTTTAATAATTTCAAATATTCCGTTCAGTAACACAGCATGTTACTGTTACTGTTGTGTACCGATCATTGCTGTTTGTCTTTAGTACTTTTCATCTTCCCTAGCTGAAGCTCTGTACCTGTTAAATACTAACTCCTCATTGCCAACTACCATTAGCCCCTAGCAACAACGGAGCTTCTTCTGTGCCTGTGACCACTGTGGGCACATCATATGAGTGTACTTACGCAGCATTTGTCCTTTTGTGATGGGCTTATTTAACTTAGAATAATGTCCCCAAGTTTCAGCTATTATTGCATATGTCAGAATGTCCTTCCTTTAAAAGCTGAGTATAATAATCACAGTATAAATGTATTACTTTTTTACCTGTTTGTTTATCTGTGGACACCAGGGTTGCTTTTACTTTTTGGCTACCGTAAATGCTTCTGCTGTGTGTATAAACATCTGTTTGTCTTACTTTCATTTCTTCTAGTTATAGATTCATAAATGAAAATGTTTCTTTACATGGTAATTTGGAATAGTTGGCATCTTGAATGTTCCTATCTTAAGGTTTGGTCCTCAGAGAAGTGATATGGAGAAAAGTAAGTCCTGGTTGGAAGTTTTAGACCATTGAGGGCGTGACCTTGAAGGGGACAGTGGAACCTTAGCCCCTTCCTCCTCCCTTTGCTTTTGCTTCTTGGCTAATAAATGAGCAGTTTGCTCTGCCATGTGCTCCTTTCTGCCCCCACCATAATGTGCTCTTTTCCACAGCTACAAAAACCATAGGGCCAACCAAAGATGTACCAAAGCCTCTAAAACTGGGAGCCAAAGTAAACCTTTTCTCTTTATATGTTGATTACCTTTGTATTTGTTATAGTGACGGAAGCTGACTAACATGTAATTCTGTGTCTACGGCTTTAAGGAATTGCCATACTGTTTACCACAATGACTCCTTGGTTTTTCTTTCCTACCAGCAATGCACAGTATTCTGATTTTCCCACAGTGTTGTGATTATTTCTCCACATCTTCACCAAACCTTTTAAAACGGTAATTGCCATTCTCATAACTATATAGTACTATCTGTAGTTTTGATTCACAGTCCTATGATAATTGGTGATGTTAAGCATTTGTGGTGTGTGTGTGTGTGTGTGTGTGTGTGTGTGTGTGTGTGTGTATACCTTTTGGCCACATGCCTTCTTTGGAGTTTTTGGAATGGTTTTTTCAGTCCAGGCTGGCTTCAAACTCATGAGTCGTCTGCCACAGCCACACACTTTCTGAGATTATCAGCTGGCAGGTGTGGTAACCTTACCCAGGTTTTTGGGGAAAGTGATACTAGGAATTGAACCAATGCCTTATGCATGCTAGACAAATGTTACAGCACTGAGCTATGTCTCAAGCTTGTTCATTTAAGATCTGATTTTAATAAAACTTTTTGAGATTTAATTGATATTTTAAAGTATTGGGTTGCTTTTTAAGATGGCAAACTCCATATGTTTTCTTGCTTTTTAACCCCAAAGTTCTACAATAGTAAAAACCCTCAAATGACTAGGCTAGTTATCTACAATCATCCCATGCTTAGAAATTAAACAGAAACAAAAGCAAAACTGTGAAATCTCTTTTGTACAGTGAACAAAACTTTGAGTATCAGATTGTGATGAAAACAGCCAGAGACACCAAAGATCTCCCTGCTTCACTTTGTTGTTTTATTCTCTAATTGAAAGGAAGAGGATGTATTGATTGGCTGGTTGTACCTGTGAAGTAGATCTCCTTTGTTTGCTAGCTGAGAAGAGAAGGAAACAGAAGGCAAAATGATGAAGAGTAAAGGTATGGTGGGTAGCAATAAAGCAGTCTGATGTGGTTAGAAGGGCGGTGACAAAGGGGATCAGTAATAATAGATAGGGAGCTCCATGACTGCCAGGTCAGAGAGGACCCAACAACCAATTAATGAGAATAATATAGATTCACAGATTGGAATGGGATGGGGAAGAGGGTGAGAGAGTGCAAATCCCCAATCTCTTCTCAGCTTGTGGTTCTGAAGTAAAACTCTGAGTAATCCAGGGAGACCTGCTCTATATCAAGAAATATGTTTCAGTTTATGTGGTTCAGTAGCCATTGTTTGGAAAGTATGAGCTATGTGTAGTCCTGTAGAATAAGCTAAGTTCTTGAGAATATGTGCTGCATGGTTTTTGTTTTTGTGACAGAGATTTAGTTGAGTACAACTTTTTCCCCCCCAGATAGGCTCTTATATAACTTTGGCTGGCCTGGAACTTGCATGTAGATCAGGCTGGTCTCAGACTCAAAGAGATCCACCTGCTTCTGCCTCCCAAAAGGTGATATTAAAGAGAGGAGCCACCATTGTTGGCTGTTAAAATATTCTTATATGTAATGTTTAAAATTGAAAGAAGTATCTTACTGAAGAATGACTGAATGTCCACTAGGTTACAGTAACAATTTTTTTTTTTAATTTTGCTATTGGATTTTTTGTATGCAAGCATCATTTGTTAAATACTTTGGGGATAGTATACTTCTCAACTCTTTTGGTTATAAAGCTCATTTAAATCAACCATTTTTCTGTAGTTTAAATAATGAATGAAAAAATTATGCCATAATTTTTGTTACCATTCTTCGGCTAACTGAAATTTATTAAGTTGTTCATGTGAGGTGACAGATGACTAACTTGGCTAAGGCTTTGCAGGTAAGTTACAAACAAGTTAGAGATAGCAGCGCTGCATTGGTTTCTCTACATCATTGTTCCTCCTTTTTTGGGGGCACTTTGGTTTGCAATATATGCAATAATTTTTGTTTCAGAGAAAATATTACTGTCAGGAGAGATTACCAGAGCAACAGCATTTATTGTATGTACAGTTCTTCATAACAGGTTTATATTTGGTTTAAGCATAATGTCGAGTCATGATGAATTCAGTCTTGATTTGTTCAGAGGTTATGGGGTGATAATAAGACTTGGATTGTGAATTGAGGCCTCTTTAATAGCTCCTTAGAACAGTGATTACAACCAGTACCCAACAGTGTAAATATAAACCATTGTGGGAGATAGGTAGCATTCTTAGGCTCAGATCATGAACCTTCATCCTATGATGGTGTATAAGGAATGTCTGAATGTTCAAATGACATAGGAAGATACAGCATGAGCTGTCAGTAAAGGGATTTGGAGGACCTATATAGGTATATAGATAAGAAAGACCTAAGACTAGGAAATAATACTACATTTAAAAAATTTATTCATTTATGCCAACTAGTTTGAGGAAGTATTGATACTTCTACAGGTAAAATAGAGGCATGGTTCAATTTTTGCAAGTCAGTTTTGGAAATTACTTCTGACTTTTTTCTACTTTGGGATACAATTATTAATCTGTTGGGTCATTAGGGTTTTATTTTTTTTTTTATCACAAATATGTTTATTTTTATCCTAAATGTTGCTCAGCTATGTAGGAGAATACTAGAATATTATGTTCTATAATACTCTATAGAGCACATGTCTGTGGGCCCAGCTACTCAGGAGGATGAGGCAAGAAGCTTAACAATTTAGTGAGACTCTCTCAAAATAAGATAGTTTCCAAAAAGGGAAGGGGATGCAGCTTGGTAATAGACCATTTCCTTAATATTCTGAGGCCCTGGTATTAGTCACGGGTACTACAACAAACAGAAGTCTATATAGGACAGAGTTTAAAAGTCGAGGAACCTTAGGATATATTCCTATCTAATTTAAGTAAAGATCCATGATTTTGATCTCAAAAAAAGAAGTCCCCACTACAGGAGGCTTTCATTCTGTATGGTAGTTGTGGGACAGGTTACATCTGGCAGTGAACCCTGTCTTCCTGTTGGTTGCACTTCTGCTGTTGATGACCACAAGTTCTCACGACCTGCTTTTACTGCTAACTCCCCGATGTTTATAGGCATTTGACATTTTGATTCCCATACCATACAAATTTCAGCGTGACTACTGTTTGCTTTCTGTTTCTGTGGTTATGCCACACCTTCTCTTGCTTCTCTCCAGATACTTCCCGTGTTTGGATTTGACACTGGGTGCAGACACTGCTCTGAGCATGAAAGCTTATTGTCTTGACGAGATTCATGTGTCTCCTGGTCTCCAGTGTCTCCTGTTTTCTTCGTCAGGATCATGGTCTTTCCTATGAGTTGAATTCTGGTCTGAAGTCTAGGTTTTGTTCTAGGACCAACAAAATTGATTTTGCTGGTGCCTGTGTGGATCTTTTCACTCTAGCATCAGAGCATTTTTTAAAAAGTCCATTTCCTACTCTTACAGAGTTATTGAGTACTTTTTTATATATGATCAGTATATGAAGTCAGTTTGTATGATGTGTTTGACAGGTGCTTTTGATTAGAGCATTATTTAGAACCAGGAATTCATTCTTTTGAGACTGAGTGGTGGTGGTGGTGGTGGTGAGAATTTTATGTGCATCAGGAAGACTACAAGAACTGCTAAGACACTGGATAGTTCTGTTTTATCATTGAAAATAAACTGTTTAATACAAGCTTATTTATTCTGAATATTCTTCTTAGCAAGAAACTTGCATATGTGTTTGTGTTTTTAACTGTTTTAATTAAAAATGTAAGGTTTCTTACTCCCATTTTCATTATTTTTCTCTCTTCTTAAAATGAATAAAGATTCTCAGCTAGGTCAACTCATTACTGAAAAATACCAAATTTTATACTAATTTTTTATTGTTTGTTTTGAAATCTAAAGGATGTTAAAGATACCATTTCTGTTTTAGCAAATCTGAAGGAGGCTTCTTTCTTGCATGGAACATAAATTACTGTTGAATTGGAAAATCACTAGGCAATTCAGTGCTGATGAGAACTAATGAATCTGGAAGCCTGAGTGACATTTACTAGTTCATTAAGGATTTAAATATATGTTGCCTATTGCTGTGTAATAAATTATCCCCAAATTTAGCAGCTTGAAGCAAAAGCCTGTATCATCTCACACAGCCTCTCAGTGTCAGAGACTTAGGAACCTTTTGGCTGAGAAGCTCTGATGAAATTAAGATGTCAGCCGGGGCTGCTTTTGTATATAATTTGGGTCTGTAGGATCTACTCTGAGCTCACTCACGTGGCTATTGGCTGGAAGCCTCACTTAACATGTGCGGTTCTTGATAGGGCTGGTCATAATATGGCCTTCCCAAACCTAGTCAACTGAGAAAGAGAAGAGGAGAAGGGGGAGAGGAGGGGTAAGAGAAAGAAAGAGAGAGAGGGAGAGGGAAGGAGCAATGGATGGATATAGGGAGGGAGTGCCCCAAATGAACACCATGATTTTTTGTAACATAAATCAAAGATATTATGCTATCACTCTGTCTGCTATTATTGGTTACACCAGCCAACTCTTAGATGGTGTTGGAAGTTATGACTCTTAGGGGACATTTGGGAGGATACCATGGCCCGGCCCCTGATGGTTCACATGAAAGGATGATACACAGTGCTGGTTGCTGCGCTGGTTACCGTGTGGAAAGGTCACGGTCACGATAGAACCCAGTGCTAGTTTTTAGATCTTTATTAGGCGGGAAAGGAGGGGGAGGGGAAAGAAGAGAGCCAGGCCTGGAGAGAGAGAAAGGTGGTGGTGGGGGGAGGGAGGGAGCAGAGAACAGAAAGAGACGCAGATTGTGTGACCACCTGCGCATGCTTAGTCGCCAGTGCCCCTTGATGACTTAGACGCAAGACCCTGCACTGCGCCTGTGCAGGAGTGAGGGCAGGATCCCAACAGCATGTCTGTCCCATATACAGAGAACACTCACCACTTCTTGGGCCCCCCATTTGTCTCATCTGATTATTAAAGCACTTCAAATCAAGAGTCTCATTATAAAATATCAAATTCAGGTGTGAATGATACCACTTGGGATTAGTTCCTTATGTACAGCTTTTTGATTATAAGTCTTTTTCGCTTGCTTTCCTATACTTCTGAGAGCCAACACACAATGGAGGGGATGGGTAGAATAACGGCTTGTTTTTTTCTTGAGTCTTCAACAAATTTTAAGTCACATTTTATTTGTGTGTGTGTGTGTGTGTGTGTGTGTGCGCGCGCGTGTGCCTACTACATTGTGTGGATGTCAGTGGAGGGAGGTTAGGGCACAACTTGGAATCTTTTCTCCTTTCACCATGTAGATACCAGGAATTGAACTCAGGTCACAGGTATGGTGGTGGACATTTTTACCTACTCAGCAGTCTTGCCAGCCCATGTGTTTGGGTCTTAATTTGTAAAGGTTACTAAGTGGTAACAAGGAAAGGACAACACATTATAAGAAATGTTGCCCACAATTCCTCCAAGAAACGAGAGGCATGCTTCCCTATGCATGGTTACAAGAGAAATACCAAGTTTTGGTCTCCAACCAGAGCCAGGAGTGAAGAAGTGTTGAGAACCACATCTGTTATTGGGGTAGCCTCTGGCAAGGCAAGGAAGAACAGACTAAACTGCTAAGGAGTGTTAAGTTTGAATAGTTAGTTTGAATAGTTCTGGTGTGCTTTGGACTGGAGGACTGATCTTTAGCTGACAGTCTCTCATCCTGAGATGATTTAGGGCCAGAGAAACTTTAACTTGATATGTGTAAGTTAGAGAGGTAGTTGGAGGTATAAATGGGATTGGTGTGATCATACGCAAGTAGAAATTAACTGGCCCTGGGAGGAACAATCTCCCTCAGAGTTAGTAACATCCCATTTTCAAAACTCCACAAATATAGAAAGAAATAAGATGTTGTTAATGTAATTGGCTCTGTGATGAATGGATGGTAGATAGATAAATATGACACCTAACAAAATGCAGGACATTACTGCAGGCACTCTTGTTCAGATGGAGGAGAGTGGGGAGTACAGAGGAGTCTCTGGTTCCTAGCAGTTCTGAAACTGATGGACACATAGGATTGCTCTTCAACTTAGGCTTGGGATATGATTTGAAAAACACTGTGACTGACTTACAAAACAACAGAAATTTATTGCTCACAGAAGTGGACAATATATTTAATACAGTTAACTTACCATCATAATTTATAGACCACAGTGTACTGCAGTGTAAAGGTGGTTTTCCTCTATGGTGTGACTGACTGGAGCCATAGATTACTAATAATTCATTCCAAACCTTGTGAGTAATTTCTGTGGTTTTCCGTTCCAACCTTTTATGTTGGGTGTGTGTGTGTGTGTATGTGTGTGTGTGTGTGTGTGTGTGTGTGTGTGTTAGAGACTAGGCATTTTAGGTGTGTAGTTTCTTAGTCTGCTTACTGTTAGTATTTTTCTTTTCTTTCTTTCTTTTCTTTTTTTTTGGGGGGGTGGGGCAGTCCAAAGTTCTTTTCATTGTTTTATTTTCTCTTTTAAGTATTAAATATCTTGTGAATTCTGTTAAGATAAGTTGTGTTGTGTAATACTATTTTAACTGTGTAAAAGTGTGTCACATTTGTTTCTGCTACTTTTGTTAATGATGCAAAAATGTGTTACATTTGTTGGATTAAATAAAATTAACCTGGGGTCAGGAGGCTGAGTCAGCAACTAGCTGACAGGACGTGGTAGGGAGGAACTAAGTGTAGCAAGGGTTCTTAAGTGGGGGCTGAGCAGGATGGCCCCTTTTTTGGAGACTCTCGAGCAAGGAAAGAAGGTTAGCTATTTGCTATTCAGCCTCTCTGAGCTAGGAGGATTTCACCTTGACCTTTGAATCCCGAGTTCTATAGAAGGATAGAGACTTAGATAAAGTTTCCTCTAGCAGCCATGATAGAACTGGTGCCTAACTGCTGCTGGTAGCTGAGGAGTGGCAATTACCAATTGGGAGAACAGTTGCTTAAGATGCAGCCACTGCATTGAATGAAAAACAACACGATTGCTTTAGATAGAGGCTACATGCAAGCAATTTATTGAAATAAATTGTATGTTGGGCTCTTGCTAAGCTTACTGGGAACCATGAACTTAAGGGTCCTAGAAGTTGTGCTGCTGATGTATCTGTGGTGTGCATGCTTGTGTGTTTCCATGTTTACTTGTGTGGGTGCATATCTATGTGCAGGTGCATGTGCATATGGATGTCAGGCAGAAGACTGGCTTTCTTGAACCCAGAGTTTACTGATACAGCTAATTTAGCTAGCTAGACTTGCTCCAACAATTTCCTGCCTCTGCTACTTGAGTACCTGAATTACAGGCAGGCGGCCAGCCTGACTAAAGTTTTCATGGCTGCTTGAGATCCAAGTTGCAGGCCTTTTGTGTGCATGGCAAGTGCTCTGCCCACTGAGCCTTCTTCCTAACTCTCAGGCCTTGATTTGAGTGGATGAATCCCAGTCCTGAGTGCTGCACACTCATTCTGTCCAAAGCAACTTAACAGAACTCACAAGATATTGGATCCTAGTCACTTACTAATGTTAACACATTTGGTATTATATTCCAGTCCCTGAATTTGGAGGACCTACCTTAAGGCCTTTCATCTGACTGGTATTGTCAGATACTACCTTTGTTGTTGTTGCTACAATTTTTTTTAGTTAGTTTAAACATATGTATGTATGTATGTATGTATGTGTGCATGTATATGCATGTGTGAGTGTGGATGCATGTTTGCCTTGGCATGTATGTGGAGGAGGTCAGAAGGCAACTTTCAGAAATTGGTTCTTGCTTTCTATGTTTTAACTGCAGTTTCTCTTGTACTTCATACCTCAGGCCAGCTGGTCCTTCCTCTGGCCAATTTTCCTGTCTTGATCTCCAGCTTATGGTAAGGAGTGGCAGATGGAGGCTAGCATATCTAACTTTTTAGGTTGGTTTTAGGGATAGCCACTGAGCCATGCCTCTGGCCCCCAAGGCTTTAGAGTTACACGTCAGCTTCATCTTTGGTTCATGTGGTTTTGGTCATGTCTAAGATTTGATCTCCTCAAAAGACAGCAATTTTACCTCAGTTTCTTTTATGGAGTGAACTTCTAGTACATTTTATTTTGTAAGCTCTTTTAGGTCCACAGCAAATTTAAGTGAAAAACACAGAGAGCTCTCATTTTTCTACCCTCTTTGTGCACACAGTGTGTCCTTTGTCAGTATTCTTTGCCTCACCTACCTAGGCATACAATCCATACTTAAAAAGCTGCCTGTGCTACATTTGCTACAATCAGTGTACCTGCACCAGTACATCATCACCATGACTATAGTTTACACTGGTGTACACTCATGTTCTGCATTCTGACGTTTTAAAAAAATTTGAGATTATAATTACATTTCTACCATCCCTTTCCTCCTCCTAAACCTTCCCATATAACCCCTCCATTCTCTCCTTTCAATTCATGGCCTCCCTCCTTTTTAAACTAATTTTTATCTGATGTGTGTATGTATTTGTGTAGATGTGTTTATTTCTATATAAATTGTTGAGTCCATATAATGTTAACTTGTGTGCATGGTTTCAGGGCTGTTTAGCACTAGACAACAAATTGGTATTTGCTTCCTTGGGGAAGATCACTTTCCTTCTTCCAACTTTCCTCAGTTGCCTGTAGAGTTGAGACCTCATAACCCCCCAACCCCTGAAATTGCTTTGGCATGTTCATCAGTATCTTCTTTGTTTAGCTCACTATATTGGAGAGAATTGACAGAGGAGTATCTTCTGATATTATGATGATACACAGCCTCATAGTCAAGTATCTGATCATCTGGCTCTTACAATCTTTCCATACACCCCTGCACAGTGTTTCCTCAGCCTCAGGTGCAGGAGTTGTTTTGTGGATGTATCCATTGGGACCGGGCACCACAACTCTACATTTTCATTGGTGGTGGTTTTCTGTAGTGGTCTCCATCTGTTGCAAAGAGAAGTTTCCTTGATTATATCTGTGGATATAAGGACAAATGCTTGTATATTGTTAGGGATTGTGCTCACTTAGCAAATTAGTGGTTGTTGATTCTTCCTTAGTAACTATGACTCCATTAGCACCGGCTAGTTAGCTAGGTTTCCAGTACCAGGCATGGTCTCCCTGTTATTGAAAGGGGTTTTAAGTTCAGTTAAAGAGCTGTTGCTTACCACCAAGGTATGTGTTAACACTACTGCACCCTTAGGTTATCATTTATGGTGGTTCTTGATGTGGTTCATAGGTGTCATAGATAGTTAGGACTGTTTGTTGCTTCCTTCCTTTGGAAGCTTGGATGTTGCTTTCTGGTACTATGAAAGATAGTCCTTGGGAGAAGAAGCATTGAGATCAGATTCAACTCAGGGGCCTCTGGGCCCTGTGTCTGAAGTGCATAGTGTCTTCAGCAGTAGAGACTTACCTTCTACCTCTGGGGATATCCAAAGGCAACAGCAATAGACTATATGTTTTGGGGATGTCTAGGACAGCCCTGGCCAATAACTCAGAAGAGGACTTCTCATGTCTGGTTTTGTTTTTTTTGTTAGGTGGTCTTTGGCTCTTGTAGGGAGCACTGTCAGCTCAGATGGAAAAAATTCATTAAGCTACATATGTGTATTTATATACTGTATCATGTACATTATAGGCTTTTTAAGATTTAATACTTAATAGTATGATTCCTTTTGACTTTTCAGACATCCTTATTGTTATTTTACCCACCTCCCTCCTTCTGTATTTTCCTCCCCTGGTTCCTTAAGGAGTCACCCCCTTTTCCAGTTTTCCCTATGAGATTGTGTGTATCCTGCTACTCCCGTTTACCCTCCTCCCACCTCCTTCTGTATTTACCTCTAAGGGTTTTGACCAATGTATGCCATCCATTCATCATCCTAGTATCATTCAGAATAATGTAGATTGCTTTCTGCACTAGTTTGTCTGTCCCGCCCTCCAGCTGCTAGCAACCAGGTATCTATTTTCTGTTGTCATAATTCCACATTTTCTAGAATATCATACAGTTGAATCACTACAGTGTGTAGCTTCTGTAGATTTTCTTCTTTCTTTAGTCTTTTCAAGTTTAAGCTTCCTTCTGTGTCTTTTCATGGCATGATGGTTTTTGGAATCCATTTTCTGTTGAGGTGACAGGTATAGATAGCCCAGGTAAATGATAAACATAGGGAGATATGTACGTGCTCACAGTTGTAGAGTCTGAGAAGTCCTGATAAAAGCCTCATTGCTGCATCAGAACATTTCAGAAGGGCAGGAGAAGCATGCACAAACAGGACCCAGAGAACTTAACAAGCCTATTGTTACTAACTCCTCTGGTAATCAATTCATGAGGCTCTCTTTTCATGACCTAATCATTCTTTAAATGTCCCACCTCTTAATACTGTTGAGTATTAAATTTCTTTTTCCCTTTTTTCATATTTTTCCTGTGATGATATATTGTGTCCCCCAAAATATTTTGTACCCTAATAAAACTTATCTGGGGTCAGAGAGCAGAACAGCTACTAGATTAGACATAGAGGCCAGACAGTGGTGGCACACATGCCTTTAATCTTATCACTTGGGAGGCAGAGATCCATCTGGATCTCTGTGAATTCAAGTCCACCCTGGAAACAGCTAGGCATGGTGACACACACCTTTAATCCTAGCACTTGAGATCTCATGTCTTTGCTTGGGAAGGACACATGCCCTTAATCCCAGGAAGTGATGGCAGGAAGCAGAAAGGTGTATAAGGCATGAGGACCAGGAACTAGAGGCTTTTAAGCTTTTAGGCTTTTAGCAGCAGTTGAGCTGAGATACATTTGGATGAGGACTCAGAGGCTTCCAGTTTGAGGAAACAGGATTTGCTGAGAAGTTGGCAAGGTGAGGTTAGCTGTGGCTTGTTCTGCTTCTCTGATCTTCCAGCTAAGTTTTATTAGGGCACACAATATTTTGGGGGACACAATATATCACCACATTTTCCCTTTTATTGAAAATAGCCTTTTCTTATACGATATATTCTAATTATGTTTTCTCCTCCCTGTACTCCTTACAGTTCCTCCTTGCTCTTCCCCTCCCCTCCAGATCCACTCTCTTTCTGTCTCTCATTGGAAAACAACAGGCTTCTAAGGGATAACAACCAAACACGACAATATAAAATATAATAAGATGAAGCAAAATATAACATATTGAAGTTGGACATGGCAACCCAACAAGAGGGAAAGAGTCCCAGGAGCAGGCACAAGAGTCAGAGACCTACTCATTCTTACAGTCAGGAGTCCCATAAAAATACTGAGCTAATAGCTATAATATATATACAGAGAACCTGGTGCAGGCCCATGTATGCCCTGTGTTTGCTCATATGTGCCTTGCTTAGTTGATTCAGAGGGCCTTGTTCTTCTGGTGTCCTCCATCTCTTCTGGCTCTTATGCTTTTTCTGTCATCTTTTCCATGGGACTCCCTGAGCTCTGAGGGGAGGGATTTGATGGAGACATCCCATTTAGACTTGCTCTCTGTGTAATGTCTGGCTGTGGGTCTCTGCATCTGTTTCCATATGCTGCCAGAGGAGGTCTTTCTGATGATGACTGGATAAGGTATTGATCTATGAGTATAGCAGAATATCATTAGGAGTCATTAAAAAATTTTTTTTTTGACCAGTAGTATTTAAATTTACCTTAGGTCTCTGGACTGTCTAGCTTTTGGTTCTTACCCAAGCAGTGTCAGGTATGGGTTCCATCTCATGGACTGGGCCTGAGGCCAAATCAGATATTGGCTGGCTACTCCCACAAGTTCTGTGCCACCATTGTCCAAGCATATTTTGTAAGCAGGACAGATTGTAGGTCAAAGGTTTTGTGGCTGGGTTGGTGTCATGTTTCTCTTTCAATAGCCTGCAGAGTGCCTTCCTGCACCAAAGAGACTGGAACAAAGCGCTGAGGGCTCCCTGTAGGCACCACAACTTCTCCATGTTCAATGAGGTGTATGGATGTTGTTCTTGGCAATAGGGTCCCGGATGTCAGTTTGCAGAGAGCAATATTTTATTTTAGCACTCCCTTGGCCAGCAACTCAATTGAGTGTAACCTAGTCCTGCCACTGGAAGCCTTGCCTGGCTACAAGAGAATGCCAGTTCAGACTTGCTAACAATCCTCATTACTAGGAGTCCACATTAGGATCACCTTCACTAGGATTCCTCCATAGGTTTCCAAACCACCCCTCAAATACCTCCCCGTACTTCCAGCCATCTCTCCCTACACCCTCCCTCTCCACCAGATCTCCCCCTACATCTGATCCTCATGTTCTTTTCCCTACTTGATCGAAGTCTGCCCATTAAATCTCTTTCCCCTCCCAGGGAGATCCCTGTGTGCCCCCTCCTTCTTTACCTAACATCTCTGGATCTACTGATTATAGTTTGGTTATCATTTACTTAATGGCTAATATCCCATTATAAGTGGATACATGTCATATTTGTCTATGTTTGGGTTACCTCATTCAGAATTTTTTTCCTAATTCTCTCCATTTACCTGCAAATTTCATGATGTCATTTAAAAATATTTTTTATTTTTTGTTCATTGATGTTTTGCCTGCATGTATGTCTGTATGAGGATATTGGATCCCCTGGAACAGGAGTTACAGACAGTTGTGAGTGCTGGGACTTGAACCCAGGCCATTTGGAAGAACAGCCAGTGCTCTTAATTGCTGAGCCATCTCTCCAGTTCCCATGTCATTTTTTTTTTAGACAGCTGAGTAATACTCTACTGTGTAAATGTACCACATTTTCTCTATCCATTTTTCTGTTGAGGGACATCTAGGCTGTTTCCATCTTCTGGCTATTATGAATCGAGCAGCAAATGAACATGGTTGAGCAGGTAGGTGTCCTTGTTGTAGGATGGAGTATTCTTTGGATGTATACCCAGGAATGGTACAATTGGGTCTTCAAGTAGATTGATTCCCATCTTTCTCAGGAACAGTTGTATTGATTTCCATAGTGACTGTACGAGTTTGTACTACCACCAAAGTGGAGGAGTGTTCTCCTTGTTTCACATCCTTACCAGCATGAGCTGTAACTTATGTTATTGATCTTAGCCATTCTGACAGGTATAAGATTGAATTTCAGAGTGGTTTTGATTTGCATTTCCCTGTTGTCTAAGGATGTTGAACATTTCTTAAAGTATTTCTCACCCATTGGGAGTTTCCTCTATTGAGGATTTCCTGTTTAGATCTCTTCTCCATTTTTTAATTGGTTTATTTGATTTGTTGATATCTAGTTCCTTGAGTTCTTTATATATTTTAGATATTAGTCCTCTATCAGATGTGGAGTTGGTGGAAATCTTTTCCCATTCTGTAGGCTGCCATTTTCTCTGATTGACAGTGTCCTTTGCCTTAGAGAAACTTTTAGTTTCATGAGGCCCCATTTATTAATTGTTGATCTTAGTGCCTATGATAGTGGTGTTTTGTTCAGAAAGCCATCTCCTTTGCCAATGATTTCAAGGCTATTCCTCACTTTCTGCTCTATCAGGTTCAGTATATCTGGTTTTATGTGGAGGTCTTTCGTCCACTTGGACTTGAGTTTTGTGCAGGGTGATTGATGAATATGGATCTATTTGCATTCTTCTACATGAAGATATCAAGTCTGACCAGCACCATTTGTTGAAGATGCTGTCTTTTTTCCAGTGCATATTTCTGGCTTCTTTATCAAAAATCAGATATCCATATGTATGTGGATTTATGTCTGGGTCTTTGATTCAATTCTCTTAATCAACATGACTGTTTTTATGCCAATACTATGCATTTTTTTTATTACTATAGCTCTGTAGTACAATTTGAAATCAGGAATAGTGGGACCTACAGCAGTTCTTTTGTTGTTCAGGATTGTTTTAACTATCCTGAGTTTTTTGTTTTTCCATATGAAGTTGAGAATTGTTTTTTCAAGGTCTGTAAAGTATTGTGTTGAAATTTTGATGGGGATTGGGTTGAATCTGTAGATTACTTTTGGTAGGATGGCCATTTTTACTATGTTAATTCTACTGATTCATGAGCATGGTAGATCTTTCCATCTTTTGATATCTTGTAGAATATTATTTTAAGATGTGTTACATTTGTTTATGCTCTGGCATACTTGTTTTAATGATGCAAAGATGTGTTGTATTCTTTTATGTTGCATTTGTTTAACTCTGTAAAGCTGTGTTACTGTGCCTGTGTAAGACACCTGATGGTCTAATAAAGAGCTGAACAGCCAATAGCGAGGCAAGAGAAAGGGTAGGCAGGGCTGGCAGGCAGAGAGAATAAATGGAAGGAGAAATCTGGAAGAAGAAGAAAGAGCAAGAGAACAAGGAAAAGAGGAGGATGCTAGGGGCCAGCCACTCAGCCACACAGCCAGCCATGGAGTAAGAGTGAAAGTAAGACATATAGAAGCAAGAAAAGCCTAGAAGTAAAAAAGCCTAGAGAGAGGCAAAAGGTAGATGGGATAATTTAAAGTTAAGAAAAGCTGGCAAGAAACAAGCCAAGCTAAGGTTGGGCTTTTATTTATTTATTTTAAAGATTTATTACATATAAGTGCAGGTCTCGTTATAGATGGTTGTGAGCCACCATGTGGTTGCTGGGAACCAAACTCAGGACCTCTGGAAGTCCTGTGCTCTTAACCTCTGAGCCATTACTCCAATCTAAAACTTTTTTTCTTTTTTTCTTCTCCAAAACAGGGTTTCTCTTTGTAGCTTTGTGCTTTTCCTGGAACTCACTCTGTAGCCCAGGCTGGCCTCAAATTCACAGAGATCTGCCTGCCTCTGCCTCCCAAGTTCTGGGATTAAAGGCATGTGCCACCACTGCCTGGCGGGCTTTTATAAGTAATAGTAAGACTCCATGGATTTATTTGGGAGCTGGGTGGTGGGCCCCCCAAAAGAGCAAAAACAGTGAACAACAATATCTTCTTCAGTTTCTTCAAAGAGTTCATGTTTTTAATCATCCACATCTTTCACTTGCTTGGTTGGAATTACCCAAAATATTTTATAGTATTTGAGGCCATTATGAAAGATGTTATTTCCCTGATTTCTTCCCAGTTCATTTGTAGAGAGGAGGGCTACTCATTATTATTATTATATTCAGTTACTTTGCTGAAAGTGTTTATCAGCTGTAGGAGTTCCCTGATGGAATTTTTAGGGTCACATATTTATACTATCGTATCATTTGCAGATAATGATACTTCTGCTTCTTTCTTTCTAATTTATATCCCCTTAATCTCCATCAGTTGTCTTATTGCCCTATCTAAGACTTCAAGTACTATATTGCATAGATATGGAGAGAGTGGACAGCCTTGTCTTGTTCCTGATTTTAGTGGAAGTGCTTTAAGTTTCTCTCCATTTAATTTGATATTGGCTATAGGCTTGCCGTAAATTGTCTTTATTATGTTTATGTATGTCCTTTTTATCCCTAATCTCTCCAAGACTTTTATCATGAAGAGGTGTTGGATTTTGTCAGCTGACTTTTCTACATCCAATGAGATGATCTTGTATTTTTTTTCTTTCAGTTTGCTTATGTAGTGGATTGCATTTACTGGTTTTCTTGTATTGAATCATCCCTGCATCTCTGGGTTGAAGCCTGCTTGTTTATTGAGGATAGTCTTTTTGAAGTGTTCTTGGATACAGTTTGCAAGTATTTTGATTGAGTATTTTTGCATCTATGTTCATGAGAGTAATTGGTCTGTAAAACTCTTTGTTGGGTCTTTTTGTGGTTTCGGTATCAGGGTGACTGTTGTCTCCTAAAATGAACTGGACAATGTTCCTTCTGTTTCTATTTTGTGGAACAATTTGAGGAGTGTTAGCATCAGCTCTTCTTTGAAAGTCTGATAGAATTCTGCACTAAAACCATCTGGCTCTGGGCCTTTTTTGGTTGGGAGACTTTTAATGACTGTTTCTGTTTCACTAGGGGTTATAGACCTAATACAATTGTTTGTCTGATCATGGTTTAACTTTGGTAAGTTATCAAGAAAATTATCCGTTTCTTTCAGAATTTCCAGTTTGGTGGAGTTCAGGTTTTCAAAGTATGTTGTTAAGATTCTCTGGATTTCCTCAGTGTCTGTTGTTATGTCCCACTTTTTATTTCTGATTTTGTTTATTTGCATATTCTCTCTCAGCCTTTTAGTTTCAATAGGGTTTTTCTAGCTTTTCTCCAAGAACCAATTGTTTCATTGATTGTTTGTATTGCTCTCTTTGTTTCTGTGGCTTTGTTTCAGCCCTCAGTTTGCTTATTCCTTGCTGTCTACTCCTCTTGTGTTTGCTTGCTTCTATGTTCTAGAGCTTTCAGGTGTGCTGTTAAGCTGCTAGTATGAGATAACTTTATTTATTTGTTAATGTATGCACTTAGTGCTGTGAACTTTCCTCTTAGCACCACTTTCATTGTGTCTCATAAGTTTGGGTATGTTGTGTATTCATTTTCATTCAATTCTAGAAAGTCTTTAAATTCTTTATTTCTTTATTGACCCATTTTTTCTTTCAATAGACAGTTGTTCAGTTTCCATGAGTTTGTAGGCTTTCTGTTGTTTCTGTTGTTGAGATCCAGTTTTAATCCATGGTAGTCTGATAGGATACAGGGAGTTATTTCAATATTCTTGTATCTGTTGAGACTTGGTTTGTGTTTGAGTATGTGGTCAGTTTTGGAGAAAGTCATGTGAGGTGCAGAGAAGAAGGTATATTCTTTTGTGTTTGAGTGAAATGTTCTGTAGATATCTGTTAGGTTAATTTTATTTCTCTGTTTAGTTTTTGTCTTGATGACCTGTCCATTGGTGAGGATGGGTTATTGAAGTCTTGCACTATTAGTGTGTGAATGTCAGTATGTGGTTTAAGCTGTAGTAGTGTTTCTTTTACAAACTTGGATGCCCTTGTGTTTAGGGCATTGTTATTAAGAATTGAAATGCCATCTTGGTGGATTTTTCCTTTGGTGAGTATGAAGTGTCCTTCTCCATCTCTTTTGATTTTGATTTGAAGTCTATTTTGTTAGATATTAGAATAGATATACTAGCTTGCTTCTTAAGTCCATTTGCTTGGAATATCTTTTTCTACCCTTGCACCTTGAAGTAATGTCTATCTTTGATGTTGAGGTGTGTTTCTTGTATTCAGCAGAAGCGTGGATCTTGTTTTCACATCCATTCTATTATTCTGTGTCTTTCTACTGAGGAGTTGAGACCATTGATATTGAAGGATATCAGTGACCAATTACTGTTGGTTCCTGTTGTTGTTGTTGTTGTTGTTGGTGGTGGTAGTGTGTGTGTGTCTGCACATGTAAGCTTGAGTTTCCCTTCTTTTGATTTTGCTGGTGTGAGATTATTTCCTGTATCTTCATGTGTGTAGATATCCTCCTTAGGTTAGAGTTTGCCTTCTAGCACCTTCTGTAGGGATGGATTTGTATATAAATCTTGCTTAAATTTGTCTTTATCATGGAATGTCTTATTTTCTCTGTCTATGGTGATTGAAAGTTTTGCTGCGTATAGTAGTCTGGGCTGGCATCTGTGGTCCCTTAGAGTCTTCAGCACATCTATCCAGGCCCTTCTGTCTTTTAGAGTCTCCATTGAGAAGTCAGGTGGAATTCTAATAGGTCTGCTTTTATAGGTGAATTGGTCTTTTCCCCGTTAATCTTTTAATATTTTTTTTTGTTCTGTATGTTCATTGTTTTGATTATTATGTGCTGAGGGGACTTTCTTTTCTGTTCCAATCTATTTGGTGTTCTATATGCTTCTTGTACCTTTATAGACATCTCCTTCTGTAGGTTAGGATAATTTTCTTCTATTATTTTTTTGAAAACGTTTTCTGGGCCTTTGATCTGGGTTTCTTCTCTTTTCTCTATACCTGTTATTTTTAGATCTCGGCTTTTCATAGTGTCCCAGATTTGTTGGGTGTTTTGCATTAGAAATTTTTTCTTTTTTTTCAGTTTAATGTTTATTTTATTGATGTATCCATTTCTTCTATTTTTATCTTCAAAGCCTGAGATTTTTCTCTTTCCTCTATTATTCTGTTGCTGGAGTAGCTTGTCTTGTTTATGGGATTGGTTCTGGGTGAACAGAGAGACAAAGAATGTCTGAGGGCAGCCTACCTGGTTTTCTGGTAGGTGTGGTCTGTGGTTTATCAGGGTGTGCCTGCTGGGGTTGGGGATTATGATAACAGTAATGGTTGGGGGAGGGAGGCTAGGAGGGGATGGGTGGTCTGTGGGATCCACAGGACATGTGGGTAGAGGGGAAGGAAGGCTGCTCCTGGTATTCTGCTGCAGCACTAGGGATGGGACTTTCAAGTTGAGCTTTGAAGAGAATGTTTAAGAAACAGCTATAATGCTTTTCAGTTTAGCACTGAATAATTCATTTCTGGATATGAGGCAAGTTAGAGGGACCCACCTCTCTCAGGGCTGCTAAAGCACTCTTAAACACTGTACTATGATATTAACATCATTACTGTTTCTCCATTTTGTTTAAGACAGGGTCTCACTATGTTGCTTGGGCTGGTGTTGAACATATAGGGTCCTTCTGCCTCAGGCTCTTGAGTAGAGGGCACAGGCATGTACTACCACTCCTGACTTGATAATGTGCAACCTTTATAGAGCTTCCAAAATCTTGCAACTTATTTTGAGAGTCCAATGTGTGTATACTAATTTAAAACCCATGATTATGAATATATCTGAGTATTTTTAGTAAAAACAAGTCAAAACCTGTCAACCATATTGAGAGCAGTGCACCAGGCTTTCTTTTATTGTTTAATTTTTTTAACTTGTAATTTTGCTTGTTTTAGTGAAAACAAAATGAAGATAGTGGGTTTCAGTCTACTTTCATAGAAATATACCTTTTCACCTTGCTCACATTTGACCTTGTGTTATTATCTCCTTCTTATTCCATATTCCCTCTAGGTTTTCATGTAAGTATAAAACAGATGTGAATAAAATCTAATAATCATGCCAGTGAAATCTCAGTTCTACACAGGAGAGCAAATGTTTCTTTCTTCTCTGTTGTGATCCTCTCCTGTGCAATTGCATATACACTTAAACACTGTTTGAGTTCTTTTGTCAAAGTCCTTACATATTCCTGTATCTAGACTAGTTTCTCTGTCTTTTCTTCTGGTGGTTTCAGAATTTCAGGTTTTACACTAAGACCCCTGAACCACCTTAACTGGATATTGGTTTGGGGGAAAGATCCAGATCCAGAATAAAGCACTATTTGTTACAGTCACTGTGGTTTTTTTTTTTTTTTTTTTTTTTTAGGTTTTTCAAGACAGGATTTCTCTGTATAGTTTTGCGCCTTTCCTGGAACTCACTTTGTAGACCAGGCTGGCCTCGAACTCACAGAGATCCACCTGGCTCTGCCTCCCGAGTGCTGGGATTAAAGGCGTGCGCCACCACCGCCCGGCCAGTCACTGTGTTTTGTATCGGGGACTATGGGGGTCCAGCCCCTTGATAGTCCCCTCCCAGGGTCCAGGAAGAATCTACAACCAGCTGATAATTAATATTTGATAAAAAGAAATGAAACTATGTACACCAAACTCCTTAGTTCATACACTTTATTATTCTGTGATAGTTCTCTCTGCACAGCTTCTATTCTGCTGTCATGTCTAGCTCCTTTCTTGCCTGATTTCTCTCTATATTTATCTACTGTCCCCTCTAGGTTCTATCTTAATTCCTTCATCTAGTTCTGTCCCTTCTAGGTTCCCATCTATCTAGTTCTTTCCCCTATCAGCTCCTCTCCCATCTCCTTCTCTCTCATCTGGCTCTTCCTCATCTTGTTTTTCCCCATCTTGCTCTTCCTCAGCTTCCATCTCGTTCCTCTAGTACTGTCTTCTAGCCCTTCAATCTAGTTCTTCCCCATCTCAGTTTGTTGCTCTCAAGTTCTTACCCATCTAGTTCTTCCATTCTCTTTTCTCTTCTCCCCTCCTGTGCCCTGGAAGTCCCGGTATATAAAGGGAGGGTCCGAGCTAAATTGTGTAAAGCTATTACTTAACGTCCACCTCTCCTAGGCGGTGTCTCCTTGTGGAATTTACAGTAAGTCAGGAGACTGGCATGTGGGCTGTTATCATTGTTAGTCCTCAGAATTTGGGCGCCCACCTGGGTGGTGTTTCCTGTAGTCCTTGAAAGTGACTAAGGGAGATAATCTGATTCCAGAGAAAGCCTTTCCTGAGGCTGTTCTCCAAATACCTGGAATGTGTATGTCCAGAGAGTGATCAGTCTACACTGTTAGTCCTACTTAGGGGGAAGTCAATTGGAAAAACTATGAAGGCACACATGATGATTTTCATAACAGAATACAGCTGATATATAACAAGCCAAGTAACACCAAAAACTCCTTGGGATTTGGCTTCCTCTGGAGGAATTCCCTGATTCCTCCAGGTAGTGACTTTGCCATAACCAGCTGAGTTCTTATGATATATTCCTGCGGCCTGCAGCAGTTTTGGCTAATTCATGTTTTATACCTTTGCCAGAGATCAGGTGGCTGTAACTTTGTGAATTTACTTCTGAATTCTAGTCTGATGCTTTTCATTTCCTAGTGTCTTGTGTTTGGAGGAACGGAGGTCACATGTTGAGATCAAGCATGCGTTACCTCCCTCATTGCCTCTCCTCTCCAGGGTTTCTGTGTCCATTTGAGATCTTCTTGGCTTTTATTTGAATCTCAGGATTTTCTTTTTAGGTCTGTGAAGAATGTTGTTGGAATCTTGATGGGGATGTGTTGACTCTGAAGATGGCTTTGGTGGCAGCCATTTTCCTTCAGCAGCGTTGGCGATCCACAGCCTGAGGGGGCTTTCCGTCTTGCAGTGCCTTCTCTTTTGTCAGACTTTTAACGATTTCGTCATAGAGTTGTTTCACCTCTTTGCTCAATTTTCTTATTTTAACTGTTGTGAATGGGATTTTCTTCTCAATTTGTGTGTGTGTGTGTGTGTGTGTGTGTGTGTGTGTGTGTGTGTGTGTGTTTGTGTGTGTCTAGGGCTAGGTTTCAGAAGTGTTGGAAAGGTCCAGGTTGCTGAGTGTGACCCTGCATCTTGCTACTCTGCTGCAAAGTATTTGTTAGAACTATGAGTTTCTGTCTGGTAGAGTCTTTAGTATCTTTAACTACAGAGTCAAGTTGTCTGCAAATACAGATAATTTGATGGCTTCCTTTCCGATGGTATTCCTTTTATTTAATTCTTTCTTTCTCTTGCCTTATTGCTCTAGTTAAGATTTCAAGCACTATATTGAGAGAGTGTAGAAAACAATGTCTGTGGTCTTGAGCAAAATTAATGCATAATATTTCAAACAAACAAAATATAGTTTGATTAGTATCAAGTATAAGCTCTAGAACTATATGCTAAGACCAAGACTAATGCTGAGTCTTTGGCAGTACAGGCAGCTGTATAATTTTATTAGTGGCATTTTGTGCATCAAAGAAGGGCAGTTGAGTTGTGGTTTTCAGTAGGAGGAGATTTAGCTCTCATGAGAAAAAGCAGTATTTTCAGCATATGTCATTTCAGCAAATAGAACTTAGTTTAATAAAATGCTGTGTTCAGACAGAGCACTGAGTACGATGTTTGTTTATTTTCTTTCATTCTAACAGCAAGCCCTCCCTCTAGTGACTGCCTCCACACAACTTCCCCTTTCACTTTGTTTTTATTTTTCTCGGGATTGTAGGCCATTTTCACATCCTGTCAATAGACTGGTGATTGTTTGTGAAAATGTTCTCTTGTAAGGAGATTAACCCATCCTTGAGCAGCCAGCGGAACAGATTATTCTAAGCGAGTCCTTAGTCCTCCCTCATCTTTCATTCACCAGTTGCTTAGAACTGTGCCTGATCCCAGAATGTAAAATTTCCAGTCATTTGGGTATTTTCAAAGGCAGATTTTATTTCACTTTCGTAGCCATGGTGGAATAATACCAATCAAAGAAAACAGAACCATGCATGAAAGTTGATATTTTCAGAAGTATATATATTTAAAATACTTTATTATAAGGTTTAAATTTTAATTTTTAATTCAAATTTTAAGAAATATTTAAAGTTTGTCTTTTTTTTGCAGCTATTAAAAGCTTATGAGGTAATATATTTTTACTGAAAATTTCTCTATTTCTGTTCAGGCAAGGAATTGGTTGTATTTTGATAACAATAATTTAGTCATATATGGCTGTTATGAGGTTTTCTTAATATCTGTCTGTCTTCTTTTTAACTGTGTCTTCTAGAATAGATCCCTATCAGGAGCCCCAGATTTCTGAGTAAATAGATGACACTGGACTTGCAATATTACCCTTAAAGAAAACAAACACTCCAAAGAATACATTATAAGAGGCAATGATGCTAAAATGATGCTATTCTTTTTATGTTAGTGCTTTTCTATCTTTAAGAAATATATTGTTAGGCTGGACATGTAGTTCAGTGATAGAGTGTTTACATAGTATGTGTGAGGACCTCCTTCATTCCCCAGCAACACACACACACACACACACACACACACACACACACACACACACACAGAGTTATATATAGTTGATAATGAAAAATATTATATGTAATTATGATCACCGTGTGTTATGTGAGAATTATATTCCAATGAATAAATCAACTTTTCATATGTAATAATTATACATTAAAATAGAATTAACCTTTATACATTCACTACCTGTGCTGGGTAGTTTTATGTCAAGTTGCTACAGGCTAGATTTGCCTGAGAGGAGGGAATCTCAATTAATGAAATGCCTCCATAAAATCTGGGCTGTAGGCAAGCCTGTAAGGCATATTCTTTTTTTTTTTTTTTTTGGTTTTTCAAGACAGGGTTTCTCTGTGTAGCTTTGCGCCTTTCCTGGAACTCACTTGGTAGCCCAGGCTGGCCTCGAACTCACAGAGATCCGCCTGGCTCTGCCTCCTGAGTGCTGGGATTAAAGGCGTGTGCCACCACCGCCCGGCATGTAAGGCATATTCTTAATTAATGATTGATGGGAGAGGGCCCAGCCCCCTGTGGGTGGTGCCATCCCTGGGCTGGTGGTCCTGGGTTATATAAGAAAGCAGGCTGAGCAAGCCAGTAACCAGCACTCCTTCATGACCTCTGTATTAGCTCCTGCCTCCACATCTCTGCCCTGTTTGAGTTCCTGTCCTGACTTCCTTCAGTGATGAACAGCAATGCAGAAGTGTAAGCCAAATAAACCCTTTCCTCCCCAACTTGGTTTTTAGCCATGCAAAGTTTCATCTTTGCAATAGAAACCCTAATACACCAATTTACTCAGGACTCAAAATGTTGTTAACAGTCTGTAGTACTTATGTGCTTCGCCTCATTTTTTTTAAAGATAAAGATATTTCTTATTATTTTTGAGATTATAATATAATGACATCATTTCCCCCTTCCCTTTCTTCCCTTCAAGTCCTCCCATTTATCCCTCCTTGCTCTGTTTTAAATTTATGACCTCTTTTTAATTCATTTTTATTATATATGTAGTTGAGTATATATATATATATATATATATATATATATATCTTCCTAAATACAACCTTCTCAGTCTGCATAATGTTACTTGAATCTCTGTTTCCAGGATTGACCATTGGTATTGGATAACCAATCAATGTGCTCTTCCCTGGGGAAGCCTGTTTGTTCTATCTGCAGTGTTCCTTAGCTCTGCAGTTCTTTGTGTAGGGTTGAGGCCTCCTGGGCTTGGTGTGTCTATTGATATTGTCTTTGTTCAGCTAGTGTTTAGGCAGTCATTTTGGTGAGACTTTATGGATGTAGCTTTTGATATTACTAGGAGAGTCAATCACAGCAAACTCCTTGATCCTCTGGCTCTTATGGTCTTTCTGCCCCCTTCTTTCCCAATGTTCCCTGAGCCTTAGATGTTAGAGTGTTTTGTAGATATATCCATTGGAACTGGGCTTTGCACTCTGAAACTCTTCATTTTTATCTCTTATGGTTTTGTGCATTTGTCAAAGCTTAGGCTTTCTAGAGACAGATGCAGAGACAAAATTTGGTGATGAAAATGTGTATTAATTATCAGCATCGGGATTAAAGGTCTAGCATTGTTGTTGTTTACTAAACATGTGTTAGGCCCAGATTTGACCTCTAGAATGCTAGCATTTGTGAGAGAATGGAGGAGTTTCGTTTGAGAGAAGTGTTTAGTTTGCATGCAGAACTGATAAAATTTCTGCCAGGTTCTGGAACAAATATTGCCCATTAGATTTGTCCTATATAAGAGCAAACTGGCTAGGCTGTCCTATTGCCATTGGCTCAGTACCAAATGATGGGGAAGGACTGAAGTTGAGTCAGGCAGTGCTCTGCACCTGAGGTCAACTCTTGGGACAATAGATGGTAAGAGACTCTTGGCTGGCTGTATGCCTGGCATCTGTGCCGTGGGTTCCTCATAAAATACTATTTGATAATTCATCTAGTGAATGCCATATTTATATCATATTTTAAAATGTAAGTTGAAGCTCAAGTTCCACAAGTTTAGTAGAGTTGTCAGCGAACATACTTATGGGATTAAGACACTGGATATGGGCCTTTTGGCTATGTTAATATTGCTGTTTAATGGGGTTGCCTGTTTTACAATCTGATGATTGTTTCTGCTTGCTTAATTTAGACTGAAGTTATATACCTTTATATTATTATTTGTAGTTTATTGGTTATATCTGACATATTGACAAGTACATTTGACATGTATGAAAGTGATAGCTGTTTGACATACTTGGGTTTTCTACAATTGTGAGGATGGTATACTCTACCTGAGGTTTCATTTGTACTTGACTGTAACTTTCCATTTGTGTGAAAATATCTAAACTGTCTACCAAATTCTTCTTTGGTTGGTCTTCAAAACTGAGAATTATCTTAGTTCTTATTCACTGTTTGTTTGTTTTTGTTTTTGTTTTTTTCCAAGACAAGATTTCTCTGTATAGTTTTGGTGCCTGTCCTGGATCTCACTCTATAGACCAGGCTGGGCTCGAACTCACAGATATCCACCTGGCTCTGCCTCTCAAGTGCTGGGATTAAAGGTGTGCGCCACCACCGCCCAGCCTCCTATTCACTTTCTTAACTTCATATTTAGCATTCCCATATAGAACTCTGTAGTTTTCTAGTCTTTTTTGATGAGTGTTCTTCTTTTTGTAGATAAAAGGTGTAATCTACCAGTTTACTTCTAATTTTGGGAACTATGATAAAGATACAGCAATGTAATACTGTTTTCTTTTAGAATCATTTTGTTTGGTATTCCTTAACTTGTAGCTTGTTCTTTTATATTTTTTGATTTGTCAAAGCATTTTGGGGAACAGTGTGGAGTTAGTCTTAATGCCACAGAGCACACTGAAGATAACGAGACAGTTTTAGTTGACAACTTTAGGTAATTACATCTAACTTCCCCCAAACTCCAAGTTTTAATGATCCTAGTAATAGAAATTAGTGCATGAGTCTATGGGCCTTCTCCATAAAGGATATTGGAATTGTTATTCTGGTAAAGTACCTGAGCTTATCAGATTGGTAGAATAGATCATAGACAAATGTTACAAGAGTTAGAAGCCCATCTCCTGTTTAATATCTAGGATTCTTTTGTAAGGTTTATTTACTTCCTAATGTCAAGTATTTTTTGATATCTATAAGATAGGTCTTTTTCTGCCCTTGTCATTTATAGAGATAACTTAAGATAATGGGTATAAGAGGAATTGGCGATCTTGGGTCATTGTGGGAACAATAATCTTCTGCGTGTAAAGCTTTAAATAGAGGTTGAATGCACATAACTGATCTTTATGTAGATACACTTATTAATAATGTTGTACTTGTTTTTGTCAGGAGTCACTTAGGAAGAGTGATAATTGCCTCCATTGGATTGGCCTTTGGGCATGCCTGTGGTGTATTTTCTTGATTAGTGATTGATAGGAGAGGGCCTCTACCCCACTGGGCAGTGCTGCACCTGGGCAGGTGGTCTTGGGTTATATAAAAAAAGCAAGCCACCTCTTCCACAGGGTTCCATGAGCACTGAGGGGAGGGGTTTGTTGGAGACACCCAATAGGTGTCTAAATATAGGGCTGAGTATTTCTTTTTCTTTTCTTTTCTTTTTGGTTTTTCAAGACAGGGTTTCTCTGTGTAGCTTTGGAGCCTGTCCTGGATCTCACTCTGTAGCCCAGGCTGGCCTCGAACTCACAGAGATCCGCCTGCCTCTGCCTCCCGAGTACTGAGATTAAAGGCATGCACCATCACCGCCCGGCTTAGGGCTGAGTATTTTAATATCTCTCACTCTCTGCATGTTGTCTGGCAGTGAGTCTCTGTACTTGTTCTCATCTGCTACAGGAGGAAGTTTATCTGACAATGGCTGAGCAAGGCACTTATCTATGAGTACAGCAGAATACCATTAAAATAATTTTATTGCTATGTTCCGTTATCAGAACAGTATTATTTGGTTTTACTCTAGGTCTCTGGGGTATCTAGTTCCAGGTTCTTGGTCACCCAAGCAACATCATGTATGGGTTCCATCTTGTGGAATGGGCCTTAAGTCAAATTAGATATTGGTAGGTTGCTCCCACAAGCCATGTGCCCCCATTGGACTAGTATATCTTACAAGTAGGACATCATGTAGATCCAAGGCTTAGAGATTGTGTTGGTGTTTATGTTTCTCCTTTGATAGCCTGCAGAGCACTTTGTAGTACTAAGAATACTAGCCTGTGTGGGGGAAGGCTCTAGGTAGGCACTGGCTCTACTTCTTTGTGTTCAATGAGTTGTGTAGGTGTGGATGTAGTCTTCAGTAGTAGGGCCTTGCTCTCACGTTGTGGAGAACAGCTTATGTGCAGCAGTAGATGGTCAACAGAAAACAAACTCACCGGCATCTTTGGAGGCTCCTTGTCACATAATGTCATGTTAGGCCTTCCTCTCTCTCTCTCTCTCTCTATTTCTCTCTCTCTCTATTTCTCTCTCTCTATTTCTCTCTATTTCTCTCTCTCTATTTCTCTCTCTCTCTCTCTCTCTTCCCCCCCACCACATCCATTGCATATATATTATGGCTTCCAGTTTTGTGCTTTTATGGGATTCCTGTGTGTGCTAACGAGTGGGTCTTTGTGTCTATATCTGTTCCTTGCACCTGTTTATCTATTTATTTGTTTTGTACTATTCTGTTTATTTTTATTATATTATATTAATTATATTATTACATTACATTACATTATATTATATTATATTCCTTTAGAAACCTGTTTGTTTTCTAATGATAGACAGAAAGCAGGTGGATCTGGAGAGAAGAAGGAAGTGGGGAGGAACTGAAGGAGTAGAGGGAGGGGAATCATAATCAGAATATATTATAAGAGAAAAATATTTTCAATAATAATAATAATAATAATAATAAAAAGTAAGCCAGTATGAAGCATTCCTCCATTGTCTTTGCTTCACTTTCTGCCCCAAAGCTCCTGCCTTGAGTTCTTGTCCTGACTTCCCTCAGTGATGGGTTGGATTTGTAAGATGAAGTAAGGTCTTTCTTTCCTCATTCAATGTTGGTCAGGGTTTGATCACAGTAACAGAGAAGCAAACTAATACAGAGGTTTAGAAGGATTGTAAAATAAATGAATTACTGTCAAATTTAGTTTGCATTTATTATGTTTTTTTCATTATAATCTTAGCAATTCAAGTGAATACAAAGCTACTTATTGTGGTATCTAATTTTTTGTTTATGATGTGCATATAAGTGATACATATTATCTTTTCATTTGTACAGTGGTACAAATGAAAGTGCTTTTAGTATCTTGAAATTCTGAGCACAATTGGCTGGGAACTCCATTATTTCTGATTTTTTTCAAATATAATCTTAATATGTATCCCAGCTTGGTCTTGAACAAATGATCCTCCTTTGCCAGTCTCCCAAGTCCTAGGACTACACACATGGGCTGCCCTACTCAGCATTGTTTCTGGTTTTATATGGATTGCAAGTGTTTCTAAAGGGATTTAGGTTTTGTAAAATAAGTCTATGTACATTCTTTTTTGAGCCATCCTTTACTAAGTACCACGTTACTTTTTAACTGTACTCTCTCTAAGTCTTTAGTTCTTCATACACTGCCAGTAAGTTTGACTCAGTGAACTCTCAGCTGCTAGGCTGCTGTTTTGAACTCAGTTTTCAGAGCCTGACTTACTGAGTATAGATTCTTTGTGGCCAGGCTCAGTTCAGACCAGTGCTGTGGGATGTATGGCAAATGTGTTGCTAATTAATCAATAAAACACTGATTGGCCGTTGGCTAGGCAGGAAGTATAGGCGGGGCAAGGAGGAGAATAAAGCTGGGAAGTGGAAGGCTGAGTCGGAGAGACACTGCCAGCCGCCACAATGAGAAACAGCTTGTGAAGATGCCGGTAAGCCACGAGCCATGTGGCAAGGCATAGATTAATGTAAATGGATTAATTTAAGCTGTAAGAACAGTTAGCAAGAAGCCTGCCACGGCCATATAGTTTGTAAGCAATATAAGTCTCTGTGTTTACTTGGTCGGGTCTGAACGGCTGTGGGACTGGCAGGTGAAAGAGATTTGTCCTGACTGTGGGCCAGGCAGGAAAACTCTAGCTACAGACCAGGCCCAGTATTCTAAGAGCATTAACTCAAGTTTTTTTGTTCTGGACCATATTTTGTATGTTCATCTGTGTATTCGGGATATGAGGGAAGTATTAACCGTACCCAGTTTATATTTAATACCTGCTTAAGACCAAACAAATGTGGAAAAATAGGCCATTCAGTATCTTTCTGTACATTTTATATGTGCTCACACCATATTTTGGGCTAATAGCAAGTAAATGTTCAACTGTTCTGTGTTTTGAAATGCTGATTGTATAAAGATTACACACGGCAAGTTGTTTATAGCTTTATTCTGTATCTATTCCACTATCTATAGTGAATTCTTTGTTGGAATCATAGAAAGGAAAATGATATGATAATTGCTTTGTGTAGTTCACAGAATGATAGTGCAAAGTGAGGTGTTTTGAATCTAGTTTGTACTAGGAAACCACATTTAAACATTTCTAGGAAACCACATTTAAACAGCAGTGGTTATCATCAAGTATACAACTTGTCAGCTGTGTCCCAGTTCACAGAATGATAGTGCAAAGTGAGGTGTTTGAATCTAGTTTGTACTAGGAAACCACATTTAAACATTTCTAGGAAACCACATTTAAACAGCAGTGGTTATCATCAAGTATACAACTTGTCAGCTGTGTCCCAGTTCACTACTCTAGTCCCTATAACCTAACCTCTATCAGATAATACCAAATAAACGGTGTTGAGTACACAAATTAATATATTTCAAATGTACCAAATGCCTTGCTGGCTGCATTTTTAGTAATGTTTATCTGTGGTCATGCAGGTTATAACTCTGAATTTCTGTTAGGAAAACTAAATTGAGAATTTATAATGCTCCTGATTTAGCTTCACCAGCTGTGCTACAGCCATGGACAATAACTCAAGAGGGTAAAGTCTAAAAAAGGACACGAGAGTGACAGACAAGTTGCCTTTACTTCATGCTTACTTGCTTTGTAAGACTTACATGCTACTGTAAGACTTAGGGTTACACTTAGAAGTTAATAACCCTCTAGTTCATAGGTCATCATCACAATATGACATGCTCTATGAATTTTAGGTTGTTTCATGTAAAATCAAGGATAGTGATTATTGGTTGCTATTTAATTATGAGAATCAAGAAAGGGATTCTTTAGTATGTGAATTTAGTTTGGAGAGATGGCTTAGTATTAAGAGCACTTGCTGCTGTTACAGAGGTCCTGGAACTCTGGATGTAGGGGATCTGATTCCTCTTCTGACCTCCCCAGACTCTTGGATGTATGTGATGCACATACCTTCACTCAGGTGCACACGCATAAAATAAACAGATATATTTTTAAAAATGTGAATATTAAATGTGACCTTTACATCAAAACATATTCTTTATTAATAAAGCTACAGTGAAATAGTTATATAATTGTTCTGTTCCAGTATCAGATAATTTGTGGCTAATGAATAATGACTTAGTGATTGTGCTGTCTAATTTGATGTCAGCTTGACACAAGATAGGGCCATCTGAGAGGAGGGAACCCAGTTGAGAAATAAGATCTGGCTGTAGGCAAGCCTGTAGGACATTTTCTTAATTAGTGATTGATTGGGGAGTGTGTCTTAGTTACTGTTCTGTTGCTGTGAAGAGACACTATGACCAAGGCAACACTTAAAGAATTTAATTGGGTGCTTGCTTATAATTTTAGAGGGTTAGTCCATGATCATCATGTTGGGAAACAGACATGTGGCATTGGAGCAGTAGCTGAGAGATTGACATCCTAGTCAGAGCCCAGCCCAGGACTCATAGTTCTCCCCTAGTACTTTCACTAAGTGGGTGCCAAGTATTCATACATTTAACTTACCATTGTAGGGTCTTCTTTTTCTTGTTCACTCTCAGTTTTTGAGGTGGAGTCTTGCATTGTATCTCAGGCTGGCCTCAAACTTGTAATCCATCTTTCTCAGTGTAATTGCTAGGATTGTGGGCATGCACTACCATGCCTGGCATTGATGTAATTTTTATGTATGGTCTAAATTTGAGTATTTCCATTGTATGTGTTATAGCCTTTTCTTTCAAACTTTAGGATTAGTTGTTTTCACTCTTGCTCATGAGCAGCCTGCAAAAGGCCAACTATAGTTTTAATGCCTTTGGTTAGAGTGGAGTAGAATTAGATTTTAAGAAATCCTAATTTTATAGTATGCTATTTACTGGAATGCCATTTATAGAACATAGCTTTCAGGCAGTGAAGTAAGCGTAGTTTCTTTTTAAAAGTTTCTAATTGTTTCCCTTAAAGTTAAATTTTTAATTAAACTTTAGGCCATTTGTAGTTGCTTTATATATTTATGTATTTTTTTCTTTGTAACTATCTGCATGTTAGATGAGAACACTCTGACCTTCTAAGTGGCACATGCTTGCAGTTTATATTAAATCTCACACTTTCAAAATTACCTGAAGATTTAAAATATGAGATGATCATAACTGAGGAAAAGGGATTATGCAGTCTAGGCTAGCCTAGGCTACATAGACAAAGTGTGTCTCAAACAAACACACAGGCACATGCACCAGCAAATGCCATTGGCTGATAAGGAGCTAAGTTTAGTTGAGCAAGCTTATGGGTTATCTGTAGATTTAAGACTGTGTTGGTGATGTTCTAGCTATAACAACAGCAGAGAGGTGTAAACTATTAGCAAAATCAGATGACACATAAATACTATCATTTGAAGCAGGCAAATAAAAAGTTTTGAGGTGTGGGCATCCACAAAGTAGAATGGCAAATCAAGGTAGGAAGTTATTCTCTTTCTCTTGTAGGAGCTCAGAAGCTTTCATAGCATGGATGGGCTTTGGGTAGAGCTTAATTTATTGCTTTCATTCATTCTAGACTGTTTTCTGAAGAGTGATGTCTATTTCCTTGAGCTCTTTAATTTTCTTGCCAATGTGGATAAACATGGCACAAATCCAGCAGGGAGGTCCAGATGAAAAAGAAAAGACTACAGCATTGAAAGGTACATACTTCACTTACTTTTTCCAGGATAATTCCACTGTACACAGTGAAAGTGTAGAAATACTTAGGTCCTTTGTTCATTCCAGCTGTAAAGTAAGAATGTCAGTGCCTAAGCTATTTGCAAGTACTTATATGGCTTACAGCAACCATTACAATGCCTGCGATAAATTATAGACTCAAGATTTCACAGATATAAGACTTCTTAATGCTCTTCCTGCTTAAGGTCATCATTCAGTGGCAAAACAAACACTTTCAAGACTTATCAATCAAGATCAGTATCTTTACCATATTTTGCCTAGTGGAGTGTTACATAATCTAGCCTTCTTGTCTTCTGCTATTATGTTACCTGGGACTGAGGATATTTTGTGCAAGCCATTCCATATTAATACCTCACAAGGGATTTTTCTCAGTGTTGGGGAATTCTGAGTTTTAGATGTTTTTTGTGTTTCAATTCTGTCTAATATAATTTTATCTCTAGAGGAAGTTTATCACCCAGTTTGTACTTCTGCTGTTATGCTTAAAATTTTAAATGTCTCCCACAGCCCGTGTTGCTGTTTTGAAGACTTTGGAGCCTTTAGCAGGCAAGCTCTTCTGGTGGAAGAAGGTCACTAAGGATGGTCTTAAGGGCTGTTCCTACTCCTGGTTGTGGCATACTCTCTTAGTCCTCTACTCTGCTTCTGTATGAATAGCCCACTCTCATGGTGGACTGGGCTGTTCCTCTGTGCCTTCCTGACTGTGATGGGCTGAAATTTCCTAAAACTGTGAGCCCAAACACTCCTTTCTTCCTGAGGTTTCTGTCAGGTCTTTGGTCATAGCAGTCAGTGCAGCTATCTTGGCCTGTCTTTTACAAAGACCGTCTCAGGCAGAGTGGAATAAAGCAGCACGTTTTCTAGCTCACTTTCTATCATCTTGATCTTTCCTCTAGAGGTGATGTTCAAGAGAATAGTGGAACTAGTGCTTACCTACAGAAAACAAAATGACCAAGGTGATTGTTGGCTTTGAGTTTTCAGTCTTCTCAGCCAGAAAGCGGGTGATGGCTTAGATTAGTTTTGTAACAAGGGGATGATAAACAGTTCATACACTGATGTTAAGAGATAACATAATTTGCTGCCATATGTGGACATGAAATTATTTATATAGAAATAATATTTAATGTTGTAGTCCTAATTGAGATCGCCTGGGATAATAGTGGGACTAGAAAAGAGAGGTCTAAGGACTTACTTACCCTGGGCAGCTTAACCTTTAGAGTCACCCAGAAGAGGAGCAACTAGTGACAGAGACTAGAAGATCTTACCTAGAAGGTTATGTTGGGCTTCCGTCTAAATAGATTGTGTTCCTATCTTCTTTGATGTGAAAATTTGATTCTCAAAGTTGTGGCTCTAAATTATAATCTCCCAGGCAGTATATGAGCACAGGTTGATTTGAGGGGGGCAGTATCATAATGTTAAAGGAGTAGAGGTAGACCGTAGAGATAGAACTATCTGGATTCTAATTCAGACTTTTCCTTTTGCCCAACAATAGAAATAACAACCACTTTTATCTTTCTCCCAACAATAGGAATAACAATATTTATTATATGTAGGATTGTGCAGAGTGATGATAGCTTCATATTGGTGATACAGTTGACCTTAGGACAACATGGTTTTGAACCTCGTTGCCCTATTTATATGTCAGGTTTTTGGTCTTTGTTTTGTTATTTGAGACAATTTGAAAATCTTTTCAGAGATTATGTATAATGATAGAAACACATTTTTTTTTAAAAAGTTAGGTTTATCATAATTGCACAGAATATATTTTGATAATAATCTACTTTATCATTTACTTCCATAAAATATATCAAAATATGTTATCATATATTGAAATTTATCAGAATTTATGCACGTAAGTACAGGGTATACATGGTACTAGTTTGTATCAAGAAAAATGTAAACAAATACAGACATGAAATGTTAAATCGTGTCATAAAATTAACTATTGTTCCCACTGTACTACCACGAAAGTTTTGTTTCTACTGTACTGTTACCATTGTGATGAATTCAAGTGTTTCAGGTGTCTACTTACAATGCCATGTAATTTAGCTCATCTCTGTGGTCTGTTGGGTTTCAGTATATTTTGTAAGTTTTTAGGCATGATTCTCAGTGTTTCCTGAATGCTTTTCAATGCATATAATACATATAACACAGATAAGATAGTTCACCACCATGGACAGTGGCACACAAGCAGGCCATCCTCCACATTGCTAGAGAGCTTGTGATGTTTTCCAAAAAAAAAATAAGAGTATAGAGGCCACAAATGTTACATGCTCTGAAGGAGTTCCAGTGTAGGGCAGTAGATAAGTTGTAAGCTGTAACAGTTACAGATGTGGTGTGCTGCCTACCACAGAGGAGCCATCTATAGAATAGATATCAGAGTGGGAGAACTGGGGAAAGAAAGGGTCCAAGAATGTCTTGGAGGCTCATTTCAGATGATGCTTGTTCTATTTCAGACAAGGGTCCCATCTTATTAAGTGGCCAGCATTAGTATCATCACAGCTTCACTTTAAGGCATGTGGTTTTGTGTATGTAGTGTATATGTATGTTCATGTAGATATGTGCATGTATGGAGGCCAAAGGTTGATGTTGAACATTCTCTACAATTACTCTACGCCTAATTTTTTTGAGACAAAGTCCTTCACTGAACTTGGAACTTTTTGATTTAACTGGTCTGGTAGCAAATGAAGCTGGGCTGATGTCTCTGTCCCCCAGTGCTGCAATTACAGACAGAAAGCACTTTAACAAGGGGACTCTCTCCCCAGACCTGTTTTTCTTGAGTTTTTAAAAAATAGAGACCAGTGAAACAAATACAGTTAGTCAGTCCATCCATTTAGACTTTGTCCCTTCAGGCTGAGCAGGGTAGCACTGAGTGAAAACTTGCCATATTGCCATCAAGTCTTGTAACAAGAAATGAATACGGTTCTAGGAATCAGAAACGAACCGATAATTGGTGTTGAAGACTTCGGTGCTTTTTTTATTTTGTGCAGTGACTGTAATTAAAATGTCTGTGTTATCTGTACAGCATGGAGTTTTTATTATTTTGACCCAAAGATGTCTCCTTTTGGCAATGATGATGATGGTGATTTTTTAAAATCTCTCTTTGTTTTAAGCCTGGTTTATTATCAACATCTTTAAAATATGAAAATTAGTTCATATCTGGGCAAGTTGATATTTTTTAAGAATTGCTTTTCTTTTTAAGATAGAATCTTAAATCTCAGTCAGGCTGTCCTTAAACTTGCTATGTCACCATGGATGTCCTTGATATTATACTTGATCTTATATAAAAGGTTGAGAAGCAATTAAGGATGACCCATGATACCTACTACCTCTACCTCCCCAGTGCTTGTATTAAAGGTAGTGTGTACAATTGTGCCCTGTTATTGTGGGTATTGTTTTATCTATCTATCTATCTATCTATCTATCTATCTATCTATCTATCTATCTACTATCTATCTATTTGTGACAGGTCCTACTAAGTTGCTCAGGGTTGGTTTGAACTCAATGTGTAGTCTAGGATATCCTAGAACTTGCTTCAGCCTGTTGAATGCTGGGATTATAGGTTTATACCATCATCCCTGGCTAAGAACTTCCTTTTTAGTTAGTAAGGAAAATTTATAATTTGATTTTTTTCAAAAAAGCAAACAAATGGTAATTTCGCATTAACAAATTTTAAATAATTGAAAAATAAAGCTGTACTAAGATTTTCTACTGTGCCGGCAGGTCAGTGCCCCCAAGACTCATGCTGTTCAAGGCCCAACTGAATTAGAAAATAAATAAGGAAATGCATTATAAGGTAAATTTTAGAGCAAACTTCAAAGCTTGCAAATCATCTATATCCCTAGAATAGAAAATAGTTTTACTTTTGAATTTCTTCACTACTGGGCAATGATATGTAAACAGTGGATGGCGATCATTGACTTGTTCATTGTAGGATATTAGTCTTACATGGAAAGAATGCACATTCGAAGATAGTTTAATTTTTAATGAATAGAAGGTACTTCAGAATATGAAGTTTCTTAAGAATTTTATAATGTATATAATGAACTATCATATACACCCCTACTTCCCCTTCAAATGCTCATAAACTCTTCCCTAAACCTCTCCCTCCTAACTTCCTCTCTTTATAGTAGTTGGAAGGTTTCTCTAATACCACCTGGATGCATGGTCCTTCAGCCACTTATAAAATAATCATTTAGAGGCTTAATATTAATTGCCAATTGAATGGCCTATGGCAGGATTCTCACTAGCTAGCTCTTATAACTTAACCCATTTCTATTAATCTCTAAGTTGCCACATGGCCATAGCTTACTGGTACTTTCACATCTTGCTTCTTCTGGTGGTGGCTTGCAGTGTCTCTCTGCTTCTGCCTTTCTTCTTGACCTCTCCTTGGATTTCCTGCCTGCCTCTAAGCTGCCTTGCCATAGGCCAATGCAGCTTTATTTATCAGCCAATCAGAGCAACACATATTACAGTATACAGAAAGACATCCCACAGCACTTAATTATGTTTGGTTTGTGACAGCCCACTAAATCCAATCAGTGCTGCCCATATGCACATGCATGCTCAGTTTGGAAAGCCCAGTAGCCACACCCTCAGAGGAGAATGATTCTCCCTCTCTGGATAGCTATCAACTGCTGATAGCTCCTCACTAGTGGGCTAGGCCTGGGGATCATCTCCTTCTGTTCAGGAAATTTTGCTGGCTTGGTCTTATGTCAGTCTTGCGCAGGTAATCACAGCTGGTGTTCATGATTGTGAAAACCATGCTGCGTCCAGGAGACGGCATTTCACAGTGCTCCTCTCTACCAGCTCTTACATTTTTCTTCTGAGATGTTCCTAGAGCTTTAGTGGCAGGTGGGTGATTGTGGAAGATACACTGGATAACAGTGTAAATGTTTGAAAAAATTCAACAGTTTCTGACTGGGATGAAAAGTGGTGGAGAAACCGGAAGATATGGCATAATACTCTGGAAGGAAAGTTTAACTTAAGGTCAGTGACATGCTTCAGTGGGCAGAGACAGCTTTCTGTCAAGCATTATGGCATGATGTCAACTCCTGGGTTACACAGGGTAGAAGCAGAGAAGTCCTGAAAGTTGTCCTTGGACCTCCACATACACTGTGGCATCTCTTGCCCACCACGCAAGTACACACATACACTGTGGCATCTCTTGCCCACCACGCAGGTACACACATACACTGTGGTCTCTGTGTGTGAAAGTTTCACTTGATGGACTGTAATATTGGCAGTAGTGAAGATGGTGAGGATAGTGATTGCTGCCGTCAAAGGAAGGCTTTTTACTTATCAGCCAGTTCTGTCATTGCTTGGGGATAGTAGTGAAGACAGCTTTGTAGTGAATTCTTCACTTAAAAGATTACGTTTTCCATCATCCTGAGTGAGGTAACCCGGACTCAGAAAGACAAACATGGTATGTACTCACTCAGAGGAGGATACTAGATGTGGAACAAGGATGACTGGACTGCTACTCATATCACCAGGGAGGCTACTTGGAAAACAGGACCCCAAGAAAGACACGGGGATTGCCCAATGACGGAGAAATGGAAGAGATCTACATGAACAGCCTGGACATGAGTGGTGGTAATGAAGGGCGAGGATCGAGGGAAAGAGAGCTTGGGGGAGCGGGAGATCCCAGCTGGATCAAGAACAGAGAGGGAAAACGGAATAGGAGACCATGGTAAATGAAGACCACATGAGAATAGGAAGAAGCAAAGTGCTAGAGAGGCCCACAGAAGTCCACAAAGATACCCCCACAACAGACTGCTGGCAATGGTCAAGAGACAGCCCGAACTGACCTACTCTGGTGATAGGATGGCCAAACACCCTAATTGTCATGCTAGAAACCCTATCCAATGACTGAGGGAACTGGATGCAGAGATCCATGGCTAGGCCCCGGGTGGAGCTCCGGGAGTCCAATTAGCGAGAAAGAGGAGGGTTTATATGAGCAAGAATTGTTGAGACCAAGGTTGGATAAAGCACAGGGACAAATAGCCAAATGAATGGAAACACATGAACTATGAACCAACGGCTGAGGGGCCCCCAACTGGATCAGGCCCTCTGAATAGGTGAGACAGTTGATTGGCTTGATCTGTTTGGGAGCCATCCAGGCAGTGGGACCGGGTCCTGTGCTCAATGCATGAGTTGGCTGTTTGAAACCTGGGGCTTATGCAGGGTCACTTGGCTCAGCCTGGGAGGAGAGGACTGGACCTGCCTGGACTGAGTCTACCAGGTTGATCTCAATCCTTGGGGGAGTCTTTGCCCTGGAGGAGATGGGAATAGGGGGTGAGCTGGGGGGAGAGGGGCGGGAGGGGGGAGAACAAGGGAATCCGTGGTTGATATGTAGAATTAAATTATATTGTAAAATAAATAAATAAATAAAATAATACAAAAGGCAAAAAAAAAAGAAGAAAAAAAAAGATTACGTTTTCCTTTTTCAAGTTTTATAGGATTATGATTTGTCTATCATCTATTATCCATTTGTTCGACTTCTTCTAGACTTCTGGAAATATGTTCTCTAGTCGATCATCTTTGTTTATCTTTTTCCAGTTTTCTAGGATTATGATTTGTCTATCATCTATTATCCATTTGTTCGACTTCTTCTGTACTTCTGGAAATATGTTCTCTAACCGATCCTCTTTGTTTATGTGAATCAATTTTGGTTTACTCCTCCTCTACTCTTACTGCCAGAATGCCTACATTTTGTGGTGATGCTTCCTGGACATTAGTAAACATTACTGCTAATTTATTATCATTATTTATAATAACCTTGATTTAAATTCAGTGACTTTACCTGCTGCTATTCCCAGCCTTATTGATGAAGACTTTGATCAAGAAATTTTTGTTGCTGGGCAGTGGTGGCGCAGGCCTTTAATCCTAGCACCTGGGAGGCAGAGGCAGGCAGATCTCTGTGAGTTTGAGGCCAGCCTGGGCTACAGAGTGAGATCCAGGACAGGCTCCAAAGCTACACAGAGAAACCCTGTCTTGAAAAACAAAACAAACAAACAAAAAAAATCAAAAGAATTTTTTTGTCTGCTAGTAGTCTTTACTTATTTATAATACCTTTTTTACTTTTTAAAATTCTAATATAATTACATCATTTCCCCCTCTTTCATTTTTTTCCCTCAGATTGCTTCCAAGCACACCTCCTGTGCATGGTTAAATTCGTGGCCTCCTTTTTGTAGGGTCTGAGGAAATGCTGAAGGAAGACCCCAGACTCAAATAGTATGCAAGAACAAAGAGCATTTAATATTCCAGCATGCATGGGTTGACACCTGTACAAAATGGTCATGATCCTGAGATGAGTGTCAGGTTCCTTTTAAACATAGCTAAGAGGAGTTTCAGGGTCAGTTAGGTCATCTTGAATATGATTGGTTAAATAAGCAGCAATTATATTAATATACTTTTAATTGGCTGAGGTTTAGTTTTATCATTTTTTGACACATCTGCACAAGCTTGGATGTGACTCAGAAGGGGCTGCTGGGTTCGTCCTTGAGACACTGTGTGGCTGACTTAGACCCTCTGTGTTTGTTCTCTCCCTCGACCCTGAATGTAAGGGTCTTGTAGATAGATGGTCCTTTGTTGGAAAAAACACCTGTTTGTTCTCAGAGAACTGGAACCTAAATTCAGTTGTGAAATTGGGAAAGTTTAAGTCTTTCATTTTTCTTTGTTTTACTCCCCACCCCCCCGACACATACACACCTAAATACATAAATACAGCCTGTTCAGTCTGTGTCATGTTTTCTGTGTGTATGTGATCCCAGGGCTGATCACTCCCAGTGATATATCTACTACACATTCTTGCACCGTCTTATCAGGGATCATTGCAGAAGTGGAGGCAGAAAGATTCTAAGAGCCACAGGAAGTTTGCTGTGAGATTGTGTCTCCTAGAAATGTCAGAGAGGCTGCATCTATGAGGATCTGCAAAATACCTCCCTGAACAAGACCCTGATGGGTGATGTTGTCTACAAGACCCCCCAAGAAAAGGACATCAAGGAGCATGCTGACTTGGAAGGAACAAAGCTCCTGGGGCCTCAACCCTAGGAGAAATGGTGTTTTCCAGGGGAGTCCCCTGCCCCCAAGTTGGTTATCCAGTAAGTTTTTTAATGTGAGGCTGCATATTATGGATCCAAGTCAAGCAGATTTTGCTAGTTTGGATTTGAAGTGTTCTGCCAAGTCCATGTGTCAAAGACTTGGTTTCAATTTTACATTATTGGAATATGGAAACATTAATAATAAGAGGCAGATCCTAGAGGAAGGTTTTAGTCATTGTGTGGTTTCCAGAAGGAGATTGTAAGACTCAGGTCTCCTCTTTTGCTTCCTGCCAACCATGAGGAAAACAGCTTCTTTTGCTTTCTACTTTTGCTGTGTATACTCTGCCCCCAGAGCACTGGGCCAACACTGTCAACTGAGACATTGGAACTGTGATCTAAAATAACAGTTTTCTCCTTTAAGTCATTTCAGATATTTAGTGATAGTACCGGAAATCTAACTACTGTAGCATCTTGCCCTGTGTCTCTGTGATCTGACCTGCTAACTGTTGGTGTTGTTCACAGGTCTGTGTCTCTGTGATCTGACTTTGTAGCTGTTGGTGTTGTTCACAGGTCTGTGTCTCTGATCTGACCTGTTAGCTGTTGGTGTTGTTCATGGATCTGTGTCTCTGTGATCTGACCTGTTAGCTGTTGGTGTTGTTCACAGGTCTGTGTCTCTGTGATCTGACCTGCTAGCTGTTGTTCACAGATCTGTGTCTCTGTGATCTGACCTGTTAGCTATTGGTGTTGTTCACAGATCTGTGTCTCTGTGATCTGACCTGTTAGCTGTTGGTGTTGTTCATGGATCTGTGTCTCTGTGATCTGACCTGTTAGCTGGTGGTGTTGTTCATGGATCTGTGTCTCTGTGATCTGACCTGCTAGCTGTTGGTATTCTTCATGGATAGAAAACTCTTATTTAGTCACCAGTCTGGAGTGGATAAGAAACATTCTGAAGTTGACCTAAAATCTGAAGCTCAGGCTTCAGGAATTGTACTGAGTGATTTTCAGATGGTAAGCCAGCCTTGCATTCCAGTGATGGGCTCTGTCTGGGCATGTCTCATTATCTTTTCACACACTGCAGAGACTGCTCTTAATTTTTTTCATGATTTTTATAACTTTCTTCATAACTTTGGCATCTGCTTTGATATGATAATATTGACTTCTTAAAATAGACTGGGAGGTGTTTTCTGTCTGTCCTTTGTGAAAATGGTATGGTTTCTTCTTTGTTTTTTTAACTGTCAGGTTTTGGTCTTTTTTTTTTTTTTTTTTTTTTTTTTGGTGGAGTGTTCTGAAGTTTTAATATGTTTATTGAGTAGATATAGGACTATTTGTGATATTTTGCGTTGGTTTTGTCAGATTGGATTGTTTAATAAGGACATTTTCCATGTTTACTGCAGTTGTTGAATTTATTGACATAACATTTATAACTTAAGTCCCCTGGAAGAACTAGTCTTTTTTTCTTCTTCCTGATGCTCTGCTGAGTGGATTATCACTAGATTTATAAAGATGTGATCTGTTTTTTCAAGGCTTAGGTTTTAACTGAATTTTCTTTTTATTTATTTATTTATTTATTTATCTATTTATTTATTATTTTTATGTGTTCTGGGATTATTATTTCACGTTTCTTACTTACATTTAATTTTGTTTCACATTTCTTCAAATGTTTAAGTAATGTCTTAGTTACTTTTTTATTTACCATGAAGACACTGTAACCAAGACAACTTATAGAAGAAAGCATCTAATTTGGGAGTCATGGTTCCAGAGGGTTTGAGTGCATGACCACCATTGCAGGGAGTGGGCAGCAGGCAGCGGGCAGCGGGCAGGGGCTGGAGCATGGGAGCTTAGAGCCTTATCTGAATTAGGAGGCAGAGAAGATTAACTGGGAATGGTGTTGGGTTTTGAAACCTCAAAGCCCAACACCAGGTGACACACCTCCTCCAACAAGGCCACACCTTCTCCTTCTTCCCAGACAGTTCCAGCAATTGGGGATCAAATATTCAAACATGGTAATCTGTGAAGGCCATTTTCATTCAAACCATCACATTCCACTCCCTGATCCCCATAGGCCTGTAGCAATATTAAAATACAGAATGTATTTAGTCCAACTTTAAAAGTTCCCATAGTTCTTCACTCTTAATACAGTTTAAAAGTCTAAGTCTTTCCCAAGACTTAAGGTAGTCTCTTAATTGTAACCTCATGTAAAATCAGAAAGCACATTACATACTTCTGGTATACAGTGGTGTAGAATATAGATTACTATTCCAAAAAGAGGAATAGAAACAGTGAGAAAATGCTGGACCAAAGCAAGACCCAAACCCAGCAGGCAGACTCCAACTCCTGTAACTTCATGTCTCATTTCAAGTTGCTTAGATGGCTTTGCCCTTCCAGCTTTGCTAACTTCTCTCTCTTGGGCTGGTCCCACACTCTGTATGAGGATTTCCCTGGCATATGTCCTACAGCTTCAGTACCTTCAACATCCTGGGATCTTCAACATCATCCAAGCTCAATTTTGACAGCTTTACACCATGAGCTTTCAGAGCCTATGTACATGTAACATGAACTCCCCTGCCACAAGCCTGGCCTCAGCAGCTTTCCTTAACTGCAGGGGATTATTCCATAACTCGTTATTCTTGGATCCCTCATAACACTAAAGCCACATGGTCAGTGTTGTAAAGTTTGGCTGCACGCCTGGCCCTTTCCTTGAATCACACTTGCATAAACTTTTCCTCGTAGATGCCTTTTCTCCTATTTGTTTTTATTTGGAGGACTGGATAAGCCAAAGGACACTTTATCCCACCACTTTCCATTATGATTGTAGTTGCTTTTGAGGAACAGAAAATCCCTTAGGCCTTTTCCTTTCATGAATTGCAGGGTTAGCTGGGTGGGTTCATTCCCTGAGGGCACCACTCCCTGCATTTCATTTAGCATCCTCCTCTCCTATGTCCTTCAGCACAGGCCTAGGCTCCAACATTAAACTTCCTGGTCTTTCACAGTTATAGCCCACTTCTTGACACCAACTTCTGTCTTAATTACCTACCTTTCTTTTTGAAAGCATTAAAATTTTTGAGATTATAATTTATTTATTATAATTTATTTACATTACTCCTTCCAATTTTCCCCTCAAAACTCTGCCATATTCTTCTCCCTGCTCTTCTTCAGATTCATGGCCTCCTTTTTCACTAACTGTTATTATATGCATGTGTGTGTGTGTGTGTGTGTGTGTGTGTGTGTGTATTACTAAATATAACTTGTTCAGTTCATATAATATTATATGTATGTTTTCAGTGGTTACCATTTGGTACTTACTTTTCTATTGTTGTGACAAAACATCATGACTGTTACGTCCAGATTGCGGGGACCCCCAAAAGACCACCATGGAGACAGAATCCCGTATGTAAAAGCAAAGAGCCTTTATTTCAAGGTCTGAGCTTGATCCCTGTGTCTGTCCAATGCAGCGGTGTGAGCAGAGAGCCCTGAGCCTAGGCAGGGTGGGGTTTTTATCAAAGCAGAGGTTGGGGTGAGGGGATTTCCAGGGTTCAGGACCCTGATTGACTGACATTTGTCTAGGGGTATCTGTAAAACAAAAACAGGTGTGTGCTAGACGCAGGGACATCTGGCCACCTTATCTAATGGTTGGAATGTTTGGGATATTCCCCATCCCTGGGTGGATCCCTGGGTGGATCCCTGGGTGGGGTCACTTTATGGCTTTTCCTGGATCTGGGTGTTGCCTGCCAGTAAGCCTGTCACAGAAGCTGTGTCTGGGCCCCCAAGCATGTTATGGCAGCTGTGTGGTCAAGCTCTCTTGAGGCCCCTCCACAATGACCAGTGCAGCTTATAGAGGAAAAATTTTAATTTGGGACTCATTGTTCCATAGGGTTAAAAGCCATAACCATCATGGTAGGGTGTATGGCAACAGGCAAGGATGACACTAGAGAAGTAGCCGAGAGCTTACATGGGATCCACCAGTGAAGATGAGACAGAAAGAGCTACATTGACCTTTGAAACCTCCAAGTTCACTTCCAGTGACACACCTCTTTCAACAAGATCACACCTTCTAATCCTCCCCAAACAGTTCCACCAGTGTGGACCAAGTGTTCAAACATGCAAACCTCAGGGGGCTTTCTCATTCAGCCACTGCAGGTGATTTATTCAAGACTTCTTACTTGGGAAGACATGAGCCTGACTTGCTGCACTCTGAATTCTTCAGCCTTAGGAAGCAATATGCATTCATAGAAATTTCACTCACAAGTTTGAATTTTGATCATTTCTCTAGCTAGCTGTAATATGTATTATGTTAATAGTTGTCAGATGTTGTTTAGGCTTGTTTAAAGAGACTCTGGGAGTAAAGAAGACTTTCTTGTCTCAGACTCCAGCATTTCTATTTCAAGAGTGCTCCAAAACTTCTATCTCAGGGCAGACTGATCCCTAACTCTGTAATAGGCAGAAAAGAAAACAGCACACTACTAAGGTTTTAAAAACATTGCTACCTTTAGAACAGCTAGAAGGTAAACCATTTCCTGTCCAGGTTGCTGTTGTTTATCTTGTACCATAAAAACATCTCAGTGGGAATGAGGAGCCAGAAACTCAGCAATAGAGAGACTTAAGCATAACTGGCTCTTCCCCGTGGCTTTCTGCTGAATGCTGTAAGTGTGATTTGATGATGTCTTGCTATCTAATGCTTTCTATGTTGCTGCTTGGTATTTGTCCTTTTAGTTTCACTTGCTACATGCTTAAGAAACTCACTCATTTGAAATCAAAGTATGGTGTCAGAGACCACCCTCCAAGTGGAAGACCAGCATAATATGTGTGGTTCTAGGTGGCAGTACTGAGCTCAGCTCCCAGTCAGCCCTTGAACAACTGAACACCCAATGTTGTGTGGTGGACTGTGTTGCTGAGCTATGATGATTGAAGGTTTGATACAGTCAGGGCATTTTCAACTTAGGATGTTTTCAACTTGTGGTCAGTTTGTTGAGATGGACTTCATTGTAGGTTAAAGGGTATCTATATGAGAATTTAATGCCATTTCCCTGTGAACACTGTGTTAAATTCCATAAATTCTAGACAGTGCTCTGCTTCGGAGATATAGCCCAGCCTCGTAAATCCCATAGATTCTGATGTATTGTTTTTCATTTTCATTCAGATAGTACTTTGTAAAATTTGTGCAACTTTTTAAACTCAGAAGTTGCTTTAAAAATGTCATTTATGTTTAATAATTGAATTGGAGCTTGTATTGGAGTTTTCTAGCAGAACAGAAATAGTAGAATAAATCTATATATCATCTATCTGTCTATTTGTCCATCCATCCATCTACCCCCACATCCACCCATCTTGCTATCTCTGTCTGTCTGTCTGTCTGTCTATCTATCTTTTGGGTGTTTATGAGAATGACTTACTAGTCGTGGTCCAACTAGTCTAACAATGGCTGTCTACCAACAGAAAATCCCAGAATCTAGTAGTTGCTCAGTCCACGAGGCTGGAGATCTCAGCTGGTCTTCAGTATACACAGGAATCCCAAAGAAGTAGGTTCTAATGTCAGTGAAGAAATGAACTTGCCTGTGAGAGCAAGGGCAAGCAGGCAAAGCAAATTCTTCCTTCTTCAATGTCCCTATTATAGGTGGCCACCAGAAGATGTGGCCCATATTAAAGGTGGATCTTCCTACCTCAAAAGATCTGGATTAAAGGTGGGTCTTCCCACTTCAAATGATTTAATTAAAAAAAAAAAATCCTTCACAGGATTTTTAGTTAATTCCAGGTGTAGTCCACAGGGGTGGCTCATGGGGTGGTCAATGAGTAGAGTTGCTTATACACAGGCCTATTTATCTGGATCCCACAAGGTGGCAGGAGAGAACTACTTGAGAGAGTTGTCCTCTGACCCCTGCACACTTGCCTCTATTGGTGTGCTCTCTCAGGCTTCCCTACCTTCCGAGAAGTCCTCCTTTTTTCTTGTTCTCTCCCTTCCTACCTCCTTCCTGTCTCCCCCACTAAGTAAGTTAAAAAAAAATAACAGTTGTTTATTTATTTATTGTTTGTTTGTTTGTTTGTTTGTTTGACTCAGGGTCTCACTGTGTAGCCCTGCTGGCTTGGATCTTATTATGTAAACCAGCTGCCCTTGAACTCACAAAGAGTTCCCCTGCCTCTGCTTCTGTTGGAATTAAAAGAGTGCACTATCATGTCCAGCTCACAATTGGATATTTTTGCAAGAGATTTTCTTCATTGAATTTTAGATTATTGTTATTGTGGTTGAAGACTTGGTTTATATGATTTCAATCCTTTAAAATTCCCTGGGCTTATTTTATGGCCTGGAATATCAGCTATTTTTGTGACTGTTTCCTGTGCCCTTTACAGAGGTATTGAATTGCCTAAAGCATGCCTATTCATTAGATCGTGGTTCAGGTCTTGTTTAGGCAGCCATACTATTGAGGTTTTGTGAATGAAGTTTTCCTGTCATTTCTGGGAGACATAATGTCATAGCAGTCTTTCTGGTCCTCTGGCTCTTAGAATCTTTTTGCCCCTTTTCCTGGACATTCCCCGAGCCTTAGGTGCAGGAGCTGTGTTGTAGTTCTGTCCTTTATTGCTGGGCTCCACATGATCTGTTGATCTTTGCATTATGGCCTATTGTGGTATTCTGTAAAGAGAAGCCTCTTTGATGATGGACGAGAGCTACACTTATCTGTGGGTGTAAGGTTTAGAATGCAGTTGGGTCTAGTAAGGTGGCGGTAGTAGGTTCACTTCTAAGATTTATGACCCCACTAGCCCCAGGTAGTTGACTGAGTTTCCAGTGACTGCTGAGAGAGGGTGAATTAGCATTTCCCAGAGATGAGCTCATTAATTGGCTATCCAGTACCAAGTGGTTAGCCATGAAATCCTGTGCACACAAGCCATACTAAGTGGCTCAGATGTATTTATATATTTATGTATTGATATATGTAACCACAATAAGAAAGAGACAGGGAGTGAGAGAGTGAGATGGAAAGGGTTAGAGGGAGGGGACATAGGAGAGGTTGGAGGGAAGATAGGGAAAGGTGCAAGTGATGTAATTATATTGTAATTTAAAATGTAGTCAAAATAAATAATGAATACTTGAAGCATAAAAAGATGTTAAATGGCTATTTAGTGGATTATGTAAAAGTGAATTAGGTCGAATTGATACTTTTAAGTCTTTTATGCCTTTATCTGTTTTCTGTGTTCTTACTCTATTCAGTAATATGAAAAGGCATTGGAACCTCCAGCTTTTACTATGGACTTTTTTTTCTTTCAGGTTGTTTTAGTTTGTTCTTTTTTTTTCCCACCATTTTCACTTGGTACAGATACATTTAAGATTGTTACACGCTGCTGAAGAATTTACCCTTCCTCATTATGACATACATGTCTCTAGTTCTCTTATGTGTTTGGATTTTTACCTCCTTGGAGTGTACCTTTTTAGTAGTAATATGGCAACTACAGATTAAATTTTGATTAGTGTTTATATATGTTAGCATTTCTAGTCCCTTGACTTTTTTTTTTTTTTTTTTTTTTTTTTTGGTTTTTCGAGACAGGGTTTCTCTGTGTAGCTTTGCGCCTTTTCCTGGAACTCACTTGGTAGCCCAGGCTGGCCTCGAACTCACAGAGATCCACCTGGCTCTGCCTCCCGAGTGCTGGGATTAAAGGCGTGCGCCACCACCGCCCGGCTAGTCCCTTGACTTTTAATTTTCTTTGTCTTTATGTGTCGCTATCATATATGTGACTCTTGCATTTTGTTGTGAAATTGCTTTTTATTTGGGGTGTTTAGGACATTTATTTATGTGTATTTATGTGTCTGTAACTGTGTATATTGTTTCCTTTTATTGTACTGGTGTACCATCTGTTCTCCATTTGGCTTGTGCTTTTTTCCTGCTTTCACTTGACTTGCTCTTTTTTTTTTTTAAAGAAGTTGACTTTTAGAGCAATTTTAGAGTTATAAAAATTGAGGAACAATTTAGTCAAGGTTTTCCAGAGAAGCAAAAGGAATAGAATTTTATACCCACAGAGTTATGTATCACTTAAGACCAGGAAATGTGTTGTTAGGCAGTTCCATGGTTGTGTGAACATCAGAATGTATATAAACAAATCTATATGGTATAGCCTACTCCATACTTATTGTTTATGGTATGGACTGGTACATATGGGGGTCTATGTTTGAAGTGATATAGTGATGACTCAATATGTATGTGTACATATATGTGCATATGTATATGTACATTACATGGAGGGGAAGTGAGGAGAATGAGATGGTGTAGCTAGAGATTTCCTGCCTGGCCCACAGTCAGGACAAATCTCTATCACCTGCCAGTCCCACAGCCGCTCAAACCCGACCAAGTAAACACAGAGACTTAAATTGGTTACAAACTGTATGGCCGTGGCAGGCTTCTTGCTAACTGTTCTTACAGCTTAAATTAATCCATTTCTATTAATCTATACCTTGCCACATGGCTCGTGGCTTACCGGCATCTTCACAAGCTGTTTCTCATCGTGGCGGCTGGCAGTGTCTCTCCCACTCAGCCTTCCACTTCCCAGCTTTATTCTCCTCCTTGCCCCGCCTATACTTCCTGCCTAGCCAACGGCCAATCAGTGTTTTATTGATTAATTAGCAACACATTTGCCATACATCCCACAGCAAGATGGGGAGGGAAAGAGAGATGGGGAGAGGGGAACAGAATGAGAGTGTAGAGCACCATGGTAGCTTGAAATTCAGATAAAAGTTGATAATACAGCCTTGAATCTGAATTCACAAGAAAGCCTTCATTTGGATATAGTTCACTTACGTTATTGATCCCAAATTTATGGATTAAAAGGATACATCTAACCAGGCAACTGTGGTGCATGCCTTTAATCCCAGCACTCGGGAGGCAGAGGTAGGCAGATCTCTGTGAGTTTAAGGCCAGCCAGGTCTATAAATCGAGTTCTAGGTCAGCCAGGGATGTTACATAGAGAAACCTTGTCATGAAAAATGAAAAAAAAAAAACCAAAAAGGTACATCTAAAAATATCTTTATGGTAATGTTTAGAATAGTGTTTGATCAAACACCTGGCTCTCATAGATTGACACATAAAATTAGTTCTTATAAGCAGATAATAGAGTTGCCATGTCTAGCATCTCTCTGGCACACAATTTTCCCTATTATTAATGTCTGGCATTGCTTTTGCACACTTGTAGAATTTATGTATCAGTGGTCTACATTGTTAGAGTTCATGACATTACTGCAGTTTATTTTAATTTGTTTAATGTTGTTTTTGTTATTGTTATTTTTACTGACAGTGGATTCTAGGGCCTTTTGAATGCTAGGCCAGTTTGTGCCATTGTGCTGTATATCTAGCTCAGAGTTTCCACAACTTTTATTGATAATTGTGCAGCCTGGGTTGGTCTGAACTCCTGATCCTTCTGTCTCAAACTTCTGAGGCAGTGTACTCAGATCCAAGGTATCATTAAATACTCTGTTGATAAAATATTTTAGGGTGGGAGCAGAGAAGATCCAAGATAAGCATGGTATGCCTGGTAACAATAGGAAAAGAAGATGGTCTGTCAAAACCCTTCAAAACTGAGAAGATGAAATCATGTCAAAGAACATACTATTTAAGAAATCAAATAAATGTTGTAGTGTTGGATTGTTACTTAGAGTATACATAGAGTATGTGAAAAGGGAGAATGTGAGGCCGATGTAAACACAGAAAACTGACCAGTGATGTGTGCCAGTGTAGAGGATGACCAGTGATGTGTGCCAGTGTAGAGGATGACCAGTGATGTGTGCCAGTGTAGAGGATGACCAGTGATGTGTGCCAGTGTAGAGGATGACCAGTGATGTGTGCCAGTGTAGAGGATGGCCAGTGATGTGTGCCAGTGTAGAGGATGGCCAGTGATGTGTGCCAGTGTAGAGGATGGCCAGTGATGTGTGCCAGTGTAGAGGATGGCCAGTGATGTGTGCCAGTGTAGAGGATGGCCAGTGATGTGTGCCAGTGTAGAGGATGGCCAGTGATGTGTGCCAGTGTTCCTTACTTCAGGAGATAGAACATGACTCCTTTGCTTTTACCTAAAAGTTGGTGGGACTCAGTCACTTCTAGAGACGGGCCATGTGAAGGAAAAACTGACACTGTAATGGAGAAGCCTGCCAAACAGCACCTCATCCAACTGATGAAGAGTCATATCATCAGTGATGTTTTATACATGTCATATTCTCCTTGACATGTGGTAGTGACTGTAGTCATCTCTGACAAAATACTTAGTTTTAGTGCAGTGTTCTGGGTGGACAGACGAACTGTGGTGATGTAACATGTTGTCATTAGGGGAAATTGGGCTAAGGGGACACAGACACTCTGTACCATCTTTCAGATTTTCCATCAATAGAAAATGATTCCAGACACAAAGTTTGAATATTTGGCTTATTTTAGAAAGCAGCTCTTGGGCCTTTTTTGTTGTTGGTTTTGTTTGATTTGAGACAAAAGTTTCCTTGAGTAGTCTTAGCTGGCTAGAACTCACTATACAGACCAGGCTTGCCTCAGACTCCCTAGTACCTTCCTAGTGCAGGGATTAGAGGCATGCCCCACCACACCTGCCTGGTCACCTTTCTTGATTTGTGAAATTCAGTATTGAAAAGAATAGAAACAATTTTAGTATTAACCATGCATTTCTAGTCAACATGCCTCATTTTAATATTTCTCATAAAATGGATTAATATATAACGATATCAGTTTTGCGTTTACAATGAGTTCTTTTATTTGAAAACCATAGCTCATTTATATGTAAAATTTAGTGGCCATTGAAATTTCACATTCATTATGAAACTTGGAAACTGTAGACTAAGGTTAATGAGGTACAAGCAAATAGCTGTTTTGAAGGGGGAAAAGTTAATCATTTAGTAGATTATTTTGAGAGTCCACATTGTGATTTCTTGAGGGATTATAATTTGGAAAGTACTTGTTTTGATATTGTGTTAGATCAAAATATACCATTTTTGGAACTTAAATTTTAATAGCATTATCAGTTAAAATAACATAAAACTAATCTAGTAGAATAAAGGAATACTTTAAAGCAATTTAAAATGCAGTCTTCAGTTGTAGTCTCTATGAACAATGAATCTAAGTAAGTTTCATATAAGTTTCTATCACTTCTTTTCTAGATTTGCTGTCTAGGATCGATTTGGATGAACTCATGAAAAAGGACGAACCACCTCTTGATTTTCCTGATACACTGGAAGGCTTTGAATATGCTTTTAATGAAAGTAAGTGCTGTATATTATACATACATATATGCATATGTATAATTTATTTCACGGTGTTTATAGAATCACAGGAAGCATATTAGTTACTGTTAGATATTTATCTAACTAGAATATTGCAGGATTTTTGGGAGATTACTTTGCATAGTAAAATCCTTCACTACAGTGAAAGAATCAGGGAACAATTTTCTCTAGTTGTCAAGTCACATAAATTAATAGACATAAATTTGACTTAGTTTATACATTTCAACTTTGAGCATTCCCCTCTGATATCTAACTGAAAACTCCTAATTGAATTACATAGAAAGGTACATTCTTTACCTAGCTGTTGGAAATGAGATGACTGGCAGTCGTTATATGGGGCAATATTTTAAAGTAGAGTACCCAGGATTCCATTATTCTTCAGGGAAATATTTGTTTAAAATCTTTTTAAGTTTGGGATAAAATAACCTTTATACCCGAGTTGTTGGAAAAGGCATCATACACCCACCATACACTATTATCTTTGAAGGCTTTCTGCTGTTGTGGGCAGGTAGCATGAAGTTGTCATTTCCATCTGTTGCGTTTATAGCTCTAAATTTGTAATCGCTCATCACTGTTCTTGCCAGACCCCTGTATAGTGTCCCCCCTTGCACTCATAGATATAAGGGGCTTCTTCTGCCCGTGTGTTCTTGAGTGCTCAGTGAATTTAAAGAGAAGACAATAGAAACTTTGATCACTTTTAGATATTATTTTTTATAAAAAATGCTTTATGACAAAACATGTATAAATAGTAATATTTTGCCTGTTGGGGGGAAGGATTAAAGCAATTGGCCTGTGGGCTGTTTGTCTTCTGATTATCAGAATTTTTCTGTCGAAAGCAAGGGGGATGATGGTCTGTCTTTTTTCATTGTAAATAGACTGAATTAAACCTTTTAGTAAATAGAGACCAATGTTTTCCATGAGGAGTTTTTTTATGGACTGCTATGCTCTAGATGTTTGATTGAGCATTGCTCATGGTAAACAAACGTATTTTTTGATATATGAGGCACATTTCAATGAAGAAACACAGCACTTTAATTCTTTAGCACAGAGAATGGGAATATTATGACCAAATACTTACTGGTGTGTGAGGAACACTATATGCCTTATTTGAACCGTACTTGCCCTGGGTCAGGTAATCCAGTCCAGTAAGAGAGAAATGTGGGTAGAGGGATAGCCTGGACATCCTGGGCTCTCCTTGCTTTACCTGTTGTAGCTTGAATGCAGGTCCTGGCACTGTTAATAAAGTTTATTAATCTTCATCAGGGAAGCCCTGTGATTTGAGTGAGTCTGATTGGATAGTTTCAGCC
>NW_026735581.1:0-115903 GCF_949786415.1 Peromyscus eremicus | reverse complement strand
CAGCAAGTACAGTGTATTGGACTGAAGAGGAGCTACTGTTCTTGTCAGTTTCCTAAGCAGAGTTGAACGAGATATGGCCCGTGTGTGGAGGAAGCACAGTTCTCTTGTTGTGAGCAAGCTCACTGTTCTGGCCCTATAGGAAACACAGTAGATTAGAAGAGTGCTCTTTTCTCTAAAGCATAGTGTGTTTCTTGTAAGGGGAGCTCGCGTTTGTTTCCCAGTCCTAAATGGAGTTGAGTCACATGCAGTTTTTGTTCCTACGAGCAAGAGTTGTTTTCTGGTAAGAAGAGTCACTATTGCGCTCCAAATGCCATACAAAGTGCAAAAAGCACTCGCGTCTGTTCCCAGCAAGTACAGTGTATTGGACTGAATAGGCGCTACTGTTCTTGTCAGTTTCCTAAGCAGAGTTGAACTAGATATGGTCCATGTGTGTAGGAAGCACAGTTCTTTTGTTCTGAGCAAGCTCACTGTTCGGACACCTTAGGAAACACAGTAGAGTAGAACAGTGCTCTTTTCTCAAAAGCAGAGTGTGTTTCTTGTAAGGCGATCTAGCATTTGTTTCCTAGTCCTAAATGGAGTTGAATCACATGTAGTTTCTGGTCCTACGAGCAAGAGTTGTTTTCTGGAAATGAAAGTCACTATTGCGCTCCCATTGCCATACACAGTGCAAATAGCACTGGTGTCTGTTCCCAGCAAGTATAGTGTTTTGGACTGAAGAGGAGCTACTGTTCTTGTCAGTTTCCTAAGCAGAGTTGAACTAGATATGGCCCGTGGGTGTAGGAAGCACAGTTTTTTTGTTCTGAGCAAGCTCACTGTTGGGAACACAAAGGAAACACAGTAGAATTGAAGAGTGCTCTTTTCTCAAAAGCAGAGTGTGTTTCATGTAAGGCGAGCTAGCATTTGTTTCCCAGTCCTAAATGGAGTTGAATAACATGCAGTTTCTGGTCCTACGAGCAAGAGATGTTTTCAGGTAAGGAAAGTCACTATTGCGCTCCCCTTGCCATCCACAGTGCAAATAGCACTCACATCTGTTCCCAGCAAGTACAGTGTATCGTACTGAAGAGGAGCTACTGTTCTTGTCAGTTTCCTAAGCAGAGTTGAACTAGATATGGCCCGTGTGTGTAGGAAGCACAGTTCTTTTGTTCTGAGCAAGCTCACTGTTCGGACCCCTTAGGAAACACAGTAGAGTAGAAGAGTGCTCTTTTCTCAAAAGCAGAGCGTGTTTCTTGTAAGGCGAGCTATCGTTTGTTTCCCAGTCCTAAATGGAGTTGAATCACATGCAGTTTCTGGTCCTACGAGCAAGAGTTGTTTTCTGGGGAAGAAAGACACTATTGCACTGCCATTGCCATACACATTACAAATAGCAATCGCGTCTGTTCCCAGCAAGTACAGTGTATTGGACTGAATAGGAGCTACCGTTCTTGTCAGTTTCCTAAGCAGAGTTGAACTAGATATGGTCCGTGTGTGTAGGAACCACAGTTTTTTTTTTCTGAGCAAGCTCACTGTTCAGACCCCATAGGAAAAACAGTAGAGTAGAAGAGTGCTCTTTTATCAAAAGCATAATGTGTTTCATGTAAGGCGAGCTAGCATTTGTTTCCCAGTCCTAAATGGAGTTGAATCACATGCAGTTTTTGGTCCTACCAGCAAGAGTTGTTTTCTGGTGAGGAAAGTCACTATTGCGCTCCCATTGCCATACACAGTGCAAATAGCACTCGCGTCTGTTCCCAGCAAGTACAGTGTATCGTACTGAAGAGGAGCAACTGTTCTTGTCAGTTTACTAAGCAGTGTTGAACTAGATATGGCCCCTGTGTAGGAAGCACAGTTCTTTTGTTCTGAGCAAGCTCATTGTTCTGGCCTAATTGGAAACACAGTAGAGTAGAAGAGTACTCTTTTCTCTAAAGCAGAGTGTGTTTCTTGTAAGACCAGCTAGCGTTTGTTTCCCAGTCCTAAATAGAGTTGAATCCCATGCATTTTCTGGTCCTATGAGCAAGAGTTGTTTTCTGGTAAGAAAAGTCAATATTGCGCTGCTTTTGCCATACACAGGACAAATAGCACTGGCGTCTGTTCCCAGCAAGTACAGTGTATTGGACTGAAAAGGATCTACTGTTTTTGTCAGGTTCATAAGCAGAATTGAAATAGATATGGCCGTGTGTGTAGGAAGCACAGTTCTTTTGTTCTGAGCAAGTTCACTGTTTGGACTTCTTAGGAAACACAGTAGAGTAGAAGAGTGCTCTTTTCTCAAAAGCAGAGTGTGTTTCTTGTAAGGCGAGCTAGTGTTTGTTTCACAGTCCTAAATGGAGTCGAATCACATGCAGTTTCTGGTCCTATGAGCAAGAGTTGTTTTCTGGTAAGAAGAGTCACTATTGTGCTCCCATTGTCATACACAGTGCAAATAGCACTGGCGTCTGTTCCCAGCATGTACAGTGTATTGGACTGAAGAGGATCTACTGTTCTTGTCAGGTTCCTAAGCAGAGTTGAACTAGATATGGCCGTGTGTGTAGGAAGCACACTTCTTTTGTTCTGAGCAAGCTCACTCTTCTGGCCCTGTAGGAATCACAGTAGAGTAGAAGAGTGCTCTTTTCTCAAAAGCAGAGTGTGTTTCTTGTAAGGCGAGCTAGCGTTTGTCTCCCAGTCCTAAATGGAGTTGAATCACATGCAGGTTCTGGTCCTAAGAGCAAGAGTTGTTTTCTGGTAAGGAAAGTCACTATTGTGCTCCCATGGTCATACACAGTACAAATAGCACTCGCGTCTGTTCCCAGCAAGTACAGTGTATCGGACTGAAGAGAAGCTACTGTTCTTGTCAGTTTCCTAAGCAGAGTTGAACGAGATATGTCCCGTGTGTGTAGGAAGCACATTTCTTTTGTTCTGAGCAAGGTCACTGTTTGGAACCCATAGGAAACACAGTAGAATTGAAGTGTGCTCTTTTCTCAAAAGCAGAGTGTGTTTCTTGGAAGGCGAGCTAGCGTTTGTTTCCCAGTCCTAAATGGAGTTGAGTCACATGCAGTTTTTTGTCCTACGAGTAAGATTTGTTTTCTGGTAAGACGAGTCACTATTGTGCTCCAATTGCCATACACAGTGCAAATAGCACTGGCGACTGTTCCCCGCAAGTACAGTGTATTGGACTGAAGAGGAGCTACTGTTCTTGTCAGTTTCCTAAGCAGAGTTGAACTAGATATGGCCGTGTGTGTAGGAAGCACAGTTCTTTTGTTCTGAGCAAGCTCACTGTTCGGACCCCATAGGAAACACAGTAGAGAGAAGAGTGCTCTTTTCTCAAAAGCAGAGTGTGTTTTATGTAAGGCTTGCTAGCATTTGTTTCCCAGTCCTAAATGGAGTTGAATCCCATGCAGTTTCTGGTCCTATGAGCAAGAGTTGTTTTCTGGTAAGGAAAGTCACTATTGCGCTCCCATTGCCATACACAGTGCAAATAGCATTCGCGTCTGTTCCCAGCAAGTACAGTGTATCGTACTGAAGAGGAGCAACTGTTCTTGTCAGTTTACTAAGCAGTGTTGAACTAGATATGGCCCCTGTGTAGGAAGCACAGTTCTTTTGTTCTGAGCAAGCTCATTGTTCTGGCCTAATTGGAAACACAGTAGAGTAGAAGAGTACTCTTTTCTCTAAAGCAGAGTGTGTTTCTTGTAAGACCAGCTAGCGTTTGTTTCCCAGTCCTAAATAGAGTTGAATCCCATGCATTTTCTGGTCCTATGAGCAAGAGTTGTTTTCTGGTAAGAAAAGTCAATATTGCGCTGCTTTTGCCATACACAGGACAAATAGCACTGGCGTCTGTTCCCAGCAAGTACAGTGTATTGGACTGAAAAGGATCTACTGTTTTTGTCAGGTTCATAAGCAGAATTGAAATAGATATGGCCGTGTGTGTAGGAAGCACAGTTCTTTTGTTCTGAGCAAGTTCACTGTTTGGACTTCTTAGGAAACACAGTAGAGTAGAAGAGTGCTCTTTTCTCAAAAGCAGAGTGTGTTTCTTGTAAGGCGAGCTAGTGTTTGTTTCACAGTCCTAAATGGAGTCGAATCACATGCAGTTTCTGGTCCTATGAGCAAGAGTTGTTTTCTGGTAAGAAGAGTCACTATTGTGCTCCCATTGTCATACACAGTGCAAATAGCACTGGCGTCTGTTCCCAGCATGTACAGTGTATTGGACTGAAGAGGATCTACTGTTCTTGTCAGGTTCCTAAGCAGAGTTGAACTAGATATGGCCGTGTGTGTAGGAAGCACACTTCTTTTGTTCTGAGCAAGCTCACTCTTCTGGCCCTGTAGGAATCACAGTAGAGTAGAAGAGTGCTCTTTTCTCAAAAGCAGAGTGTGTTTCTTGTAAGGCGAGCTAGCGTTTGTCTCCCAGTCCTAAATGGAGTTGAATCACATGCAGGTTCTGGTCCTAAGAGCAAGAGTTGTTTTCTGGTAAGGAAAGTCACTATTGTGCTCCCATGGTCATACACAGTACAAATAGCACTCGCGTCTGTTCCCAGCAAGTACAGTGTATCGGACTGAAGAGAAGCTACTGTTCTTGTCAGTTTCCTAAGCAGAGTTGAACGAGATATGTCCCGTGTGTGTAGGAAGCACATTTCTTTTGTTCTGAGCAAGGTCACTGTTTGGAACCCATAGGAAACACAGTAGAATTGAAGTGTGCTCTTTTCTCAAAAGCAGAGTGTGTTTCTTGGAAGGCGAGCTAGCGTTTGTTTCCCAGTCCTAAATGGAGTTGAGTCACATGCAGTTTTTTGTCCTACGAGTAAGATTTGTTTTCTGGTAAGACGAGTCACTATTGTGCTCCAATTGCCATACACAGTGCAAATAGCACTGGCGACTGTTCCCCGCAAGTACAGTGTATTGGACTGAAGAGGAGCTACTGTTCTTGTCAGTTTCCTAAGCAGAGTTGTACTAGATATGGCCGTGTGTGTAGGAAGCACAGTTCTTTTGTTCTGAGCAAGCTCACTGTTCGGACCCCATAGGAAACACAGTAGAGTAGAAGAGTGCTCTTTTCTCAAAAGCAGAGTGTGTTTTATGTAAGGCTTGCTAGCATTTGTTTCCCAGTCCTAAATGGAGTTGAATCCCATGCAGTTTCTGGTCCTATGATCAAGAGTTGTTTTCTGGTAAGGAAAGTCACTATTGCGCTCCCATTGCCATACACAGTGCAAATAGCACTCGAGTCTGTTCCCAGCAAGTACAGTGTATCGGACTGAAAAGGAGCTACTGTTCTTTTCAGTTTCCTAAGCAGAGTTGAACTAAATATGGCCCGTGTGTGTAGGAAGCATAGTTCTTTTGTTCTGAGCAAGCTCACTGTTCTGGCCCTATAGGAAACACAGTAGAGTAGAAGAGTGCTCTTTTCTCTAAAGCAGAGTGTGTATCTTGTAAGGCAGGCTAGCGTTTGTTTCCCAGTCCTAAATGGAGTTGAATGACATGCAGTTTCTGGTCCTACGAGCAAGAGTTGTTTTCCGGTAAGGAAAGTCACTATTGCACTCCCATTGCCATACACAGTTCAAATAGCACTCGCGTCTGTTCCCAGCAAGTACAGTGTATCGGACTGAAGAGGAGCTACTGTTCTTGTCAGTTTCCTAAGCAGAGTTGAACTAGATATGGCCGTTCGTGTAGGAAGCACAGTTCTTTTGTTCTGAGCAAGCTCACTATTCGGATCCATAGGAAACACAGTAGAGTAGAAGAGTGCTCTTTTCTCAAAAGCAGAATGTGTTTCATGTAAAGCGAGCTAGCATTTGTTTCTCCGTCCTAAATGGAGTTGAATCACATGCAGTTTCTGGTCCTACGAGCAAGAGATGTTTTCTGGTAAGAAGAGTCACTATTGTGCTCCCATTGCCATACACAGTGCAAATAGCACTCGCGTCTGTTCCCAGCAAGTACAGTGTATTGGACTGAAGAGGGGCTACTGTTCTTGTCAGTTTCCTAAGCAGAATTGAACTAAATATGGTCGTGTGTGTAGGAAGCACAGTTCTTTTGTTCTGAGCTAGCTCACTGTTCGGACCCCGTAGGAAACACAGTAGAGTAGAAGAGTGCTCTTTTCTCAAAAGCAGAGTGTATTTCATGTAAGGCGTGCTAGCATTTGTTTCTCAGTCCTGAATGGAGTTGAATCATACGCAGTTTCTGGTCCCACGAGCAAGAGAGTTGTTTTCTGGTAAGAAGAGTCACTATTGCGCTGCCATTGCCATACAAAGGACAAATAGCACTGTTGTCTTTTTCCAGCAGTACAGTGTATTGGTCTGAAGAGGAGCTACTGTTCTTGTCAGGTACCTAAGCAGAATTGAACTAGATATGGCCCGTGTGTGTAGGAAGCACAGTTCTTTTGTTCTGAGCAAGCTCACTGTTCTGGCCCTGTGGGAAACACAGTAGAGTAGAAGAGTGCTCTTTTCTCAAAAGCAGAGTGTGTTTCTTGTAAGGCGAGCTAGTGTTTGTTTCCCAGTCCTAAATGGAGTGGAATCACATGCAGTTTTTGGTCCTACGAGCAAGAGTTGTTTTCTGGTAAGGAAAGTCACTATTGCACTCCCATTGCCATACACAGTGCAAATAGCACTCGCAGCTGTTCCCAGCAAGTACAGTGTATTGGACTGAAGAGGAGCTACTGTTCTTGTCAGGTTCCTAAGCAGAGTTGAACAAGCTATGGCCCGTGTGTGTAGGAAGCACAGTTCTTTTGTTCTGAGCAAGCTCACTGTTCGGAAACCATAGGAAACACAGGAGAGTAGAAGTGTGCCCTTTTCTCAAAAGCAGAGCGTGTTTCTTGTAAGGCGAGCTAGCGTTTTCTTCCCAGACCTAAATGGAGTTGAATCCCATGCAGTTTCTGGTCCTACCAGCAAGACTTGTTTTCTGGTAAGAGGAGACACTATTGTGCTCCCATTGTCATACACAGGGCAAATAGCACTGGCGTCTGTTCCCAGCATGTACACTGTATTGGACTGAAGAGGATCTACTGCTCTTGACATTTTCCTAAGCAGAATTGAACTAGATATTTCCTTGTGTGTAGGAAGCACAGTTTTTTTGTTCTGAGCAAGCTCACTGTTCTGGCCGTATAGGAAAAACAGTAGAGTAGAAGAGTGCTCTTTTCTCAAAAGCAGAGCGTGTTTCCTGTAAGGCGAGCTAGTGTTTGTTTCCCAGTCCTAAGTGGAGTTGAATCACATGCAGTTCCTGGTCCTATGAGCAAGAGTTGTTTTCTGGTAAGGAGAGACACTATTGTGCTCCCATTGCTGTACACAGTGCAAATAGCACTCGCGTCTGTTCCCAGCAAGTACAGTGTACTGGACTGAAGAGGAGCTACTGTTCTTGGCACTTTCCTAAGTAAAATTGAACTAGATATGGCCGTGTGTGTAGGAAGCACAGGTCTTTTGTTCTGAGTAATCTCACTGTTCTGGCCCTATAGGAAACACAGTAGAGTAAAAGAGTGCTCTTTTCTCTAAAGCAGAGTGTGTTTCTTGTAAGGCGATCTAGCCTTTCTTTTCCAGTCCTAAATGGAGTTGAATCACATGCAGTTTCTGGTCCTACGAGCAAGAGTTGTTTTATGGAAAGAAGAGTCACTGATGCGCTGCAATTGCCATACAAAGGACAAATAGCACTGCTGTCTGTTCCCAGCAAGTACAGTGTATTGGACTGAAGAGGATGTATGTTCTTGTCAGGTTCCTAAGCAGAGTTGAACTAGATATGGCCGTGTGTGTAGGAAGCACAGTTCTTTTGTTCTGAGCAAGCTCACTGTTGGGAACACATAGGAAACACAGTAGAATTGAAGAGTGCTCTTTTCTCAAAAGCAGAGTGTGTTTCTTGTAAGGCGAGCTAGCGTTTGTTTCCCAGTCCTAAATGGAGTTGAATCAATGCAGTTTCTGGTCCTACGAGCAAGAGTTGTTTTTCGGTAAGGAAAGTCACTATTGTGCTCCCATTGCCATACACAGGACAAATAGCACTGTTGTCTCTTTCCATCAGTACAGTGTATTGGTCTGAAGAGGAGCTACTGTTCTTGTCAGGTACCTAAGCAGAATTGAACTAAGTATGGCGGTGTGTGTAGGAAGCACAGTTCTTTTGTTCTGAGTAATCTCACTGTTCTGGCCCTATAGGAAACACAGTAGAGTAGAAGAGTGCTCTTTTCTCTAAAGCAGAGTGTGTTTCTTGTAAGGCGAGCTAGCCTTTCTTTTCCAGTCCTAAATGGAGGTGAATCACATGCAGTTTCTGGTCCTACGAGCAAGAGTTGTTTTATGGAAAGAAGAGTCACTGTTGCGCTGCAATTGCCATACAAAGGACAAATAGCACTGGCGTCTTTTCCCAGCAAGTACAGTGTATTGGACTGAAGAGGATCTACTGTTCTTGTCAGGTTCCTAAGCAGAGTTGAACTAGATATGGCCGTGTGTGTAGGAAGCACAGTTTTTTTGTTCTGAGCAAGCTCACTGTTGGGAACACATAGGAAACACAGTAGAATTGAAGAGTGCTCTTTTCTCAAAAGCAGAGTGTGTTTCTTGTAAGGCGAGCTAGCGTTTGTTTCCCAGTCCTAAATGGAGTTGAATCAATGCAGTTTCTGGTCCTACGAGCAAGAGTTGTTTTCAGGTAAGGAAAGTCACTATTGCGCTCCCATTGCCATACACATTGCAAATAGCACTCGCGTCTGTTCCCAGCAAGTACAGTGTATCGGACTGAAGAGGAGCTACTGTTTTGTCAGTTTCCTAAGCAGAGTTGAACTAGATATGGCCCGTGTGTGTAGGAAGCACAGTTCATTTGTTCTGAGCAAGCTCACTCTTCTGGCCCTATAGGAAACTCAGTAGAGTAGAAGAGTGCTCTTTTCTCAAAAGCAGAGTGTGTTTCTTGTAAGGCGAGCTAGAGTTTGTTTCCCAGTCCTAAATGGAGTTGAGTCACATGCAGTTTTTGTCCTACGAGCAAGAGTTGTTTTCTGGTAAGATGAGGCACTATTGTGCTCCAATTGACATACACAGTGCAAATAGCACTCGCATCTGTTTCTAGCAAGCACAGTGTATTGGACTGAAGAGGAGCTACTGTTCTTGTCAGTTTCCTAAGCAGAGTTGAACTAGATATGGCCCTTGTGTGTAGGAAGCACAGTTCTTTTGTTCTGAGCAAGCTCACTGTTCGGACCCCGTAGGAAACACAATAGAGTAGAAGAGTGCTCTTTGCTCAAAAGTAGAGTGTGTTTCATGTAAGGCGAGCTAGCATTTGTTTCCTAGTACTAAATGGAGTAGAATCACATGCAGTTTCGGGTCCTAGGAGCAAGAGTTGTTTTCTGTTAAGGAAAGTCACTATTGCGTTCCCATTGCCATACACAGTGCAAATAGCACTCGCGTCTGTACCCAGCAAGTACAGTGTATTGGACTGAAGAGGAGCTACTGTTCTTGTCAGTTTCCTAAGCAGAGTTGAACGAGATATGGCCCGTGTGTGGAGGAAGCACAGTTCTCTTGTTGTGAGCAAGCTCACTGTTCTGGCCCTATAGGAAACACAGTAGATTAGAAGAGTGCTCTTTTCTCTAAAGCAGAGTGTGTTTCTTGTAAGGGGAGCTCGCATTTGTTTCCCAGTCCTAAATGGAGTTGAGTCACATGCAGTTTTTGTTCCTACGAGCAAGAGTTGTTTTCTGGTAAGAAGAGTCACTATTGCGCTCCAAATGCCATACAAAGTGCAAATAGCACTCGCGTCTGTTCCCAGCAAGTACAGTGTATTGGACTGAATAGGCGCTACTGTTCTTGTCAGTTTCCTAAGCAGAGTTGAACTAGATATGGTCCATGGGTGTAGGAAGCACAGTTCTTTTGTTCTGAGCAAGCTCACTGTTCGGACACCTTAGGAAACACAGTAGAGTAGAACAGTGCTCTTTTCTCAAAAGCAGAGTGTGTTTCTTGTAAGGCGATCTAGCATTTGTTTCCTAGTCCTAAATGGAGTTGAATCACATGCAGTTTCTGGTCCTACGAGCAAGAGTTGTTTTCTGGTAAAGAAAGTCACTATTGTGCTCCCATTGCCATACACATTACAAATAGCACTCGCGTCTGTTCCCAGCAATTACAGTGTATCGGACTGAAGAGTAGCTACTGTTCTTGTCAGTTTCCTAAGCAGAGTTGAACTAGATATATCCCGTGTGAAGGAAGCACAGTTCTTTTGTTCTGAGCAAGCTCACTGTTCTGGCCCTATAGGAAACACAGTAGAGTAGAAGAGTGCTCTTTTCTCTAAAGCAGAGTGTGTTTCTTGTAAGGCGAGCTTGTGTTTGTTTCCTAGTCCTAAATGGAGTTGAATCACATGCAGTTTCTGGTCCTATGAGCAAGAGTTGTTTTCTGGGAAAGAAAGTCACTATTGCACTCCCATTGCCATACACATTACAAATAGCACTCGCGTCTGTTCCCAGCAAGTACAGTGTATTGGACTGAATAGGATCTACTGTTCTTGTCAGGTTTATAAGCAGATTTGAACTAGATATGGCCGTGTGTGTAGGAAGCACAGTTTTTTTGTTCTGAGCAAGCTCACTGTTCGGACCCCATAGGAAACACAGTAGAGTAGAAGAGTGCTCTTTTCTCTAAAGCAGAGTGTGTTTCTTGTAATGCGAGCTAGCATTTGTTTCCCAGTCCTCAATGGAGTTGAATCACATGCAATATCTGATCCTATGAGCAAGAGTTGTTTTCTGGAAATGAAAGTCACTATGCGCTCCCATTGCCATACACAGTGCAAATAGCACTGGCGTCTGTTCCCAGCAAGTATAGTGTTTTGGACTGAAGAGGAGCTACTGTTCTTGTCAGTTTCCTAAGCACAGTTGAACTAGATATGGCCCGTGGGTGTAGGAAGCACAGTTTTTTTGTTCTGAGCAAGCTCACTGTTGGGAACACAAAGGAAACACAGTAGAATTGAAGAGTGCTCTTTTCTCAAAAGCAGAGTGTGTTTCATGTAAGGCGAGCTAGCATTTGTTTCCCAGTCCTAAATGGAGTTGAATAACATGCAGTTTCTGGTCCTACGAGCAAGAGATGTTTTCTGGTAAGGAAAGTCACTATTGGGCTCCCCTTGCCATCCACAGTGCAAATAGCACTCACATCTGTTCCCAGCAAGTACAGTGTATCGTACTGAAGAGGAGCTACTGTTCTTGTCAGTTTCCTAAGCAGAGTTGAACTAGATATGTCCCGTGTGTGTAGGAAGCACAGTTCTTTTGTTCGGAGCAAGCTCACTGTTCGGACCCCTTAGGAAACACAGTAGAGTAGAAGAGTGCTCTTTTCTCAAAAGCAGAGCGTGTTTCTTGTAAGGCGAGCTATCGTTTGTTTCCCAGTCCTAAATGGAGTTGAATCACATGCAGTTTCTGGTCCTACGAGCAAGAGTTGTTTTCTGGTAAGAAAAGTCAATATTGCGCTGCCTTTGCCATACACAGGACAAATAGCACTGGCGTCTGTTCCCAGCAAGTACAGTGTATTGGACTGAAAAGGATCTACTGTTTTTGTCAGGTTCATAAGCAGAATTGAAATAGATATGGCCGTGTGTGTAGGAAGCACAGTTCTTTTGTTCTGAGCAAGTTCACTGTTTGGACTTCTTAGGAAACACAGTAGAGTAGAAGAGTGCTTTTCTCTCTAAAGCAGAGTGTGTTTCTTGTAAGGTGAGCTAGTGTTTGTTTCACAGTCCTAAATGGAGTCGAATCACATGCAGTTTCTGGTCCTATGAGCAAGAGTTGTTTTCTGGTAAGAAGAGTCACTATTGTGCTCCCATTGTCATACACAGTGCAAATAGCACTGGCGTCTGTTCCCAGCATGTACAGTGTATTGGACTGAAGAGGATCTACTGTTCTTGTCAGTTTCCTAAGCAGAGTTGAACTAGATATGGCCGTGTGTGTAGGAAGCACACTTCTTTTGTTCTGAGCAAGCTCACTCTTCTGGCCCTGTAGGAATCACAGTAGAGTAGAAGAGTGCTCTTTTCTCAAAAGCAGAGCGTGTTTCTTGTAAGGCGAGCTAGCGTTTGTTTCCCAGTCCTAAATGGAGTTGAATCACATGCAGTTTCTGGTCCTACGAGCAAGAGTTGTTTTCTGGTAAGAAAAGTCAATATTGCGCTGCCTTTGCCATACACAGGACAAATAGCACTGGCGTCTGTTCCCAGCAAGTACAGTGTATTGGACTGAAAAGGATCTACTGTTTTTGTCAGGTTCATAAGCAGAATTGAAATAGATATGGCCGTGTGTGTAGGAAGCACAGTTCTTTTGTTCTGAGCAAGTTCACTGTTTGGACTTCTTAGGAAACACAGTAGAGTAGAAGAGTGCTTTTTTCTCTAAAGCAGAGTGTGTTTCTTGTAAGGTGAGCTAGTGTTTGTTTCACAGTCCTAAATGGAGTCGAATCACATGCAGTTTCTGGTCCTATGAGCAAGAGTTGTTTTCTGGTAAGAAGAGTCACTATTGTGCTCCCATTGTCATACACAGTGCAAATAGCACTGGCGTCTGTTCCCAGCATGTACAGTGTATTGGACTGAAGAGGATCTACTGTTCTTGTCAGTTTCCTAAGCAGAGTTGAACTAGATATGGCCGTGTGTGTAGGAAGCACACTTCTTTTGTTCTGAGCAAGCTCACTCTTCTGGCCCTGTAGGAATCACAGTAGAGTAGAAGAGTGCTCTTTTCTCAAAAGCAGAGTGTGTTTCTTGTAAGGCGAGCTAGCGTTTGTTTCCCAGTCCTAAATGGAGTTGAATCACATGCAGGTTCTGGTCCTACGAGCAAGAGTTGTTTTCTGGTAAGGAAAGTCACTATTGTGCTCCCATGGTCATACACAGTACAAATAGCACTGGCGACTGTTCCCCGCAAGTACAGTGTATTGTACTGAAGAGGAGCTACTCTTCTTGTCAGTTTCCTAAGCAGAGTTGAACTAGATATGGCCCGTGTGTGTAGGAAGCACAGTTCTTTGTTCTGAGCAAGCTCACTGTTCAGACCCCATAGGAAACACAATAGAGTAGAAGAGTGCTCTTTTCTCAAAAGCAGAGTGTGTTTTATGTAAGGCTTGCTAGCATTTGTTTCCCAGTCCTAAATGGAGTTGAATCACATGCAGTTTCTGGTCCTATGAGCAAGAGTTGTTTTCTGGTAAGGAAAGTCACTATTGCGCTCCCATTGCCATCCACAGTGCAAATAGCACTCGAGTCTGTTCCCAGCAAGTACAGTGTATCGGACTGAAAAGGAGCTACTGTTCTTTTCAGTTTCCTAAGCAGAGTTGAACTAAATATGGCCCGTGTGTGTAGGAAGCATAGTTCTTTTGTTCAGAGCAAGCTCACTGTTCTGGCCCTATAGGAAACACAGTAGAGTAGAAGAGTGCTCTTTTCTCTGAAGCAGAGTGTGTTTCTTGTAAGGCAGGCTAGCGTTTGTTTCCCAGTCCTAAATGGAGTTGAATGACATGCAGTTTCTGGTCCTACGAACAAGAGTTGTTTTCCGGTAAGGAAAGTCACTATTGCGCTCCCATTGCCATACACAGTTCAAATAGCACTCGCGTCTGTTCCCAGCAAGTACAGTGTATCGGACTGAAGAGGAGCTACTGTTCTTGTCAGTTTCCTAAGCAGAGTTGAACTAGATATGGCCGTTCGTGTAGGAAGCACAGTTCTTTTGTTCTGAGCAAGCTCACTGTTCGGACCCCATAGGAAACACAGTAGAGTAGAAGAGTGCTCTTTTCTCAAAAGCAGAATGTGTTTCATGTAAAGCGAGCTAGCATTTGTTTCCCAGTCCTAAATGGAGTTGAATCCCATGCAGTTTCTGGTCCTACGAGCAAGAGTTGTTTTCTGGGGAAGAAAGTCAGTATTGCACTCCCATTGCCATACACAGTGCAAATAGCACTCACATCTGTTCCCAGCAAGTACAGTGTATCGAACCGAAGAGGAGCTACTGTTCTTGTCAGTTTCCTAAGCAGAGTTGAACTAGATATGGCCCGTGTGTGTAGGAAGCACAGTTCTTTTGTTCTGGGCAAGCTCACTGTTCTGGCCCTGTAGGAAACACAGTAGAGTCGAAGTGTGCTCTTTTCTCTAAAGCAGAGAGTGTTTCTTGTAAGGCAAGCTAGAGTTTGTTTCCCAGTCCTAAATGGAGTTGAATTACATGCAGTTTCTGGTCCTATGAGCAAGAGTTGTTTTCCGGTAAGGAAAGTCACTATTGCGCTCCCATTGCCATACACAGTGCAAATAGCACTCGCGTCTGTTCCCAGCAAGTACAGTGTATCGGACTGAAGAGGAGCTACTGTTCTTGTCAGTTTCCTAAGCAGAGTTGAAGTAGATATGGACCGTTCGTGTAGGAAGCACAGTTCTTTTGTTCTGAGCAAGCTAACTGTTCGGACCTAATAGGAATCACAGAAGAGTAGAAGAGTGCTCTTTTCTCTAAAGCAGAGTGTGTTTCTTGTAAGGCGAGCTAGCGTTTGTTTCCCAGTCCTAAATGGAGTTGAATGACATGCAGTTTCTGGTCCTACGAGCAAGAGTTGTTTTCTGGTAAGAAGAGTCACTATTGTGCTGCCATTGCCATACACAGGACAAATAGCACTGTTGTCTCTTTCCAGCAGTACAGTGTATTGGTCTGAAGAGGAGCTACTGTTCTTGTCAGGTACCTAAGCAGAATTGAACTAAGTATGGCGGTGTGTGTAGGAAGCACAGTTCTTTTGTTCTGAGTAATCTCACTGTTCTGGCCCTATAGGAAACACAGTAGAGTAGAAGAGTGCTCTTTTCTCTAAAGCAGAGTGTGTTTCTTGTAAGGCAAGCTAGCCTTTCTTTTCCAGTCCTAAATGGAGTTGAATCACATGCAGTTTCTGGTCCTACGAGCAAGAGTTGTTTTGTGGAAAGAAGAGTCACTGTTGCGCTGCATTGCCATACAAAGGACAAATAGCACTGGCGTCTGTTCCCAGCAAGTACAGTGTATTGGACTGAAGAGGATCTACTGTTCTTGTAAGGATCCTAAGCAGAGTTGAACTAGATATGGCCGTGTGTGTAGGAAGCACAGTTTTTTTGTTCTGAGCAAGCTCACTGTTGGGAACACATAGGAAACACAGTAGAATTGAAGAGTGCTCTTTTCTCAAAAGCAGAGTGTGTTTCTTGTAAGGCAAGCTAGCGTTTGCTTCCCAGTCCTAAATGGAGTTGAATCACATGCAGTTTCTGGTTATACGAGCAAGAGTTGTTTTCTGGTAAGAAGAGTCACTATTGTGGTCCCATTGCCATACACAGTGCAAATAGCACTCGCGTCTGTTCCCAGCAAGTACAGTGTATTGGACTGAAGAGGATCTACTGTTCTTGTCAGTTTCCTAAGCAGAGTTGAACTAGATATGGACCATGTGTGTAGGAAGCACGGTTCTTTTGTTCTGAGCAAGCTCACTGTTCGGACACCTTAGGAAACACAGTAGAGTAGAAGAGTGCTCTTTTCTCAAAAGCAGAGTGTATTTCATGTAAGGCGAGCTAGCATTTGTTTCTCAGTCCTAAATGGAGTTGAATCATATCCAGTTTCTGGTCCTACGAGCAAGAGTTGTTTTCTGGTAAGGAAAGTCACTATTGCGCTCCCATTGCCATCCACAGTGCAAATAGCACTCACGTCTGTTCCCAGCAATTACAGTGTATCGGACTGAAGAGGAGCTACTGTTCTTGTCAGTTTCCTAAGCAGAGTTGAAGAAGATATGGCCCGTGTGTGTAGGAAGCACAGTTCTTTTGTTCTGAGCAAGCTCACTGTTCTGGCCCTATAGGAAACACAGTAGAGTAGAAGAGTGCTCTTTTCTCAAAATCAGAGTTTGTTTCTTGTAAGGCGAGCTAGCGTTTGTTTCCCAGTCCGAAATGGAGTTGAATCACATGCAGGTTCTGGTCCTACGAGCAAGAGTTGTTTTCCGGTAAGGAAAGTAACTATTGCGCTGCCATTGCCATACACAGTGCAAATGGCACTCGCGTCTGTTCCCAGCAAGAACAGTGTATCGGACTGAAGAGAAGCTACTGTTCTTGTCAGGTACCCAAGCAGAGTTGAATGAGATATGTCCCGTGTGTGTAGGAAGCACAGTTCTTTTGTTCTGAGCAAGCTCACTGTTCGGAACCCATAGGAATCACAGTAGAGTAGAAGAGTGCTCTTTTCTCAAAAGCAGAGTGTGTTTCTTGTAAGGCAAGCTAGCGTTTGCTTCCCAGTCCTAAGTGGAGTTGAATCACATGCAGTTTCTGGTCCTACTAGCAAGAGATGTTTTCTGGTAAGAAGAGTCACTATTGTGCTCCCATTGCCATATACAGTGCAAATAGCACTCGCGTCTGTTCCCAGCAAGTACAGTGTATTGGACTGAAGAGGAGCTACTGTTCTTGTCAGTTTCCTAAGCAGAATTGAACTAAATATGGCCGTGTGTGTAGGAAGCACATTTCTTTTGTTCTGAGCAAGCTCACTGTTCGGACCCCATAGGAAACACAGTAGAGTAGAAGAGTGCTCTTTTCTCAAAAGCAGAGTGTGTTTTATGTAAGGCTTGCTAGCATTTGTTTCCCAGTCCTAAATGGAGTTGAATCACATGCAGTTTCTGGTCCTACGAGCAAGAGTTGTTTTCTGTTAAGGAAAGTCACTATTGCGCTCCCATTGCCATCCACAGTGCAAATAGCACTCGAGTCTATTCCCAGCAAGTACAGTGTATCGGACTGAAGAGGAGCTACTGTTCTTTTCAGTTTCCTAAGCAGAGTTGAACTAAATATGGCCCGTGTGTGTAGGAAGCATAGTTCTTTTGTTCTGAGCAAGCTCACTGTTCTGGCCCTATAGGAAACACAGTAGAGTAGAAGAGTGCTCTTTTCTCTAAAGCAGAGTGTGTTTCTTGTAAGGCAAGCTAGCGTTTGTTTCCCAGTCCTAAATGGAGTTGAATGACATGCAGTTTCTGGTCCTACGAGCAAGAGTTGTTTTCCGGTAAGGAAAGTCACTATTGCGCTCCCATTGCCATACACACTGCAAATGGCACTCGCGTCTGTTCCCAGCAAGAACAGTGTATCGCACTGAAGAGAAGCTACTGTTCTTGTCAGGTACCTAAGCAGAGTTGAATGAGATATGTCCCGTGTGTGTAGGAAGCACAGTTCTTTTGTTCTGAGCAAGCTCACTGTTCGGAACCCATAGGAATCACAGTAGAGTAGAAGAGTGCTCTTTTCTCAAAAGCAGAGTGTGTTTCTTGTAAGGCAAGCTAGCGTTTGCTTCCCAGTCCTAAGTGGAGTTGAATCACATGCAGTTTCTGGTCCTACGAGCAAGAGATGTTTTCTGGTAAGAAGAGTCACTATTGCGCTGCCATTGCCATACACAGGACAAATAGCACTGGCGTCTGTTCCCAGCAAGTACAGTGTATTGGACTGAAGAGGATCTACTGTTCTTGTCACGTTCCTAAGCAGAGTTGAACTAGATATGGCCGTGTGTGTAGGAAGGACAGTTTTTTTGTTCTGAGCAAACTAACTGTTGGGAACACATAGGAAACACAGTAGAATTGAAGAGTGCTCTTTTCTCAAAAGCAGAGTGTGTTTCTTGGAAGGGGAGCTAGCGTTTGTTTCCCAGTCCTAAATGGAGTTGAGTCACATGCAGTTTTTTGTCCTACGAGCAAGATTTGTTTTCTGGTAAGACGTGTCACTATTGTGCTCCAATTGCCATACACAGTGCAAATAGCACTCGCGTCTGTTCCCAGCAAGTACAGTGTATTGGACTGAAGAGGATCTACTGTTCTTTTCAGTTTCCTAAGCAGAGTTGAACTAGATATGGCCCATGTGTGTAGGAAGCACAGTTCTTTTGTTATGAGCAAGCTCACTGTTTGGACCCCATAGGAAACACAGTAGAGTAGAAGAGTGCTCTTTTCTCAAAAGCAGAGTGTGTTTCATGTAAGGCTTGCTGGCATTTGTTTCCCTGTCCTAAATGGAGTTGAATCACATGCAGTTTCTGGTCCTACGAGCAAGAGTTGTTTTCTGGTAAGAAGAGTCACTATTGCGCTCCCATTGCTATCCACTGTGCAAATAGCACTCGCGTCTGTTCCCAGCAAGTACAGTGTATCGGACTGAAGAGGAGCTACTGTTCTTGTCAGTTTCCTAAGCAGAGTTGAACTAGATATGGCCCGTGTGTGTAGGAAGCACAGTTCTTTTGTTCTGAGCAAGCTCACTGTTCTGGCCCTATAGGAAAAACAGTAGAGTAGAAGAGTGCTCTTTTCTCAAAAGCAGAGTGTGTTTCTTGTAAGGCGAGCTAGCGTTTGTTTCCCAGTCCTAAATGGAGTTGAATCACATGCAGTTTCTGGTCCTACGAGCAAGACTTGTTTTCCGGTAAGGAAAGTCACTATTGCGCTGCCATTGCCATACACAGTGCAAATGGGACTCGCGTCTGTTCCCAGCAAGAACAGTGTATCGGACTGAAGAGAAGCTACTGTTCTTGTCAGGTACCTAAGCAGAGTTGAATGAGATATGTCCCGTGTGTGTAGGAAGCACAGTTCTTTTGTTCTGAGCAAGCTCACTGTTCGGAACCCATAGGAATCACAGTAGAGTAGAAGAGTGCTCTTTTCTCAAAAGCAGAGTGTGTTTCTTGTAAGGCGAGCTAGCGTTTGTTTCCCAGTCCTAAATGGAGTTGAATGACATGCAGTTTCTGGTCCTACGAGCAAGAGTTGTTTTCTGGTAAGAAGAGTCACTATTGCGCTGCCATTGCCATACACAGGACAAATAGCACTGTTGTCTCTTTCCAGCAGTACAGTGTATTGGTCTTAAGAGGAGCTACTGTTCTTGTCAGGTACCTAAGAAGAATTGAACTAAGTATGGCGGTGTGTGTAGGAAGCACAGTTCTTTTGTTCTGAGTAATCTCAAGGTTCTGGCCCTATAGGAAACACAGTAGAGTAGAAGAGTGCTCTTTTCTCTAAAACAGAGTGTGTTTCTTGTAAGGCAAGCTAGCCTTTCTTTTCCAGTCCTAAATGGAGTTGAATCACATGCAGTTTCTGGTCCTACGAGCAAGAGTTGTTTTATGTAAAGAAGAGTCACTGTTGTGCTGCAATTGCCATACAAAGGACAAATAGCACTGGCGTCTGTTCCCAGCAAGTACAGTGTATTGGACTGAAGAGGATCTACTGTTCTTGTCAGGTTCCTAAGCAGAGTTGAACTAGATGTGGCCGTGTGTGTAGGAAGCACAGTTTTTTTGTTCTGAGCAAGCTCACTGTTGGGAACACATAGGAAACACAGTAGAATTGAAGAGTGCTCTTTTCTCAAAAACAGAGTGTGTTTCTTGTAAGGCGAGCTAGCATTTGTTTCCCAGTCCTAAATGGAGTTGAATCAATGCAGTTTCTGGTCCTAAGAGCAAGAGTTGTTTTCCGGTAAGGAAAGTCACTATTGCGCTCCCATTGCCATACACAGTGCAAATAGCACTCGCGTCTGTTCCCAGCAAGTACAGTGTATCAGACTGAAGAGGAGCTACTGTTCTTGTCAGTTTCCTAAGCAGAGTTGAACTAGATTTGGCCCGTTCGTGTAGGAAGCACAGTTCTTTTGTTCTGAGCAAGCTCACTGTTCGGACCCCATAGGAAACACAGTAGAGTAGAAGAGTGCTCTTTTCTCAAAAGCAGAATGTGTTTCATGTAAAGCGAGCTAGCATTTGTTTCCCAGTCCTAAATGGAGTTGAATCACATGCAGTTTCTGGTCCTACGATCAAGAGTTGTTTTTTGGGGAAGAAAGTCAGTATTGCACTCCCATTGCCATACACAGTGCAAATAGCACTCGCATCTGTTCCCAGCAAGTACAGTGTATTGAACTGAAGAGGAGCTACTGTTCTTGTCAGTTTCCTAAGCAGAGTTGAACTAGATATGGCCCGTGTGTGTAGGAAGCACAGTTCTTTTGTTCTGGGCAAGCTCATTGTTCTGGCACAGTAGGAAACACAGTAGAGTCAAAGTGTGCTCTTTTCTCTAAAGCAGAGAGTGTTTCTTGTAAGGCAAGCTAGCGTTTGTTTCCCAGTCCTAAATGGAGTTGAATGACATGCAGTTTCTGGTCCTACGAGCAAGAGTTGTTTTGTGGTCAGAAGAGTCACTATTGCGCTGTTTGCCATACACAGGACAAATAGCACTGTTGTCTGTTTCCAGCAGTACAGTGTATTGGACTGAAGATGAGCTACTGTTCTTGTCAGGTACCTAAGCAGAATTGAACTAAGTATGGCGGTGTGTGTAGGAAGCACAGTTTTTTTTTGTTCTGAGCAAGCTCACTGTTCGGACCTCATAGGAATCACAGAAGAGTAGAAGAGTGCTCTTTTCTCTAAAGCAGAGTGTGTTTCTTGTAAGGCGAGCTGGCGTTTGTTTCCTAGTCCTAAATGGAGTGGAATCACATGCAGTTTCTGGTCCTACGAGCCAGTGTTTTTTTTTTTTCTGGTAAGGAAAGTCACTATTGCACTCCAATTGCCATACACAGTGCAAATAGCATTCGCATCTTTTCCCAGCAAGTACAGTGTATTGAACTGAAGAGGAGCTACTGTTCTTGTCAGTTTCCTAAGCAGAGTTGAACTAGATATGGCCCGTGTGTGTAGGAAGCACAGTTCTTTTGTTCTGGGCAAGCTCACTGTTCTGGCCCTATAGGAAACACAGTAGAGTCGAAGTGTGCTCTTTTCTCTAAAGCAGAGAGTGTTTCTTGTAAGGCAAGCTAGCGTTTGTTTCCCAGTCCTAAATGGAGTTGAATGACATGCAGTTTCTGGTCCTATGAGCAAGAGTTGTTTTCTGGTAAGAAGTGTCACTATTGTGCTGCCATTGCCATACACAGGACAAATAGCACTGTTGTCTCTTTCCAGCAGTACAGTGTATTGGACTGAGGAGGAGCTACTGTTCTTGTCAGGTACCTAAGCAGAATTGAACTATGTATGGCGGTGTGTGTAGGAAGCACAGCTTTTTTGTTCTGAGCAAGCTCATTGTTCGGACCTCATAGGAATCACAGAAGAGTAGAAGAGTGCTCTTTTCTCTAAAGCAGAGTGTGTTTCTTGTAAGGCGAGCTAGTGTTTGTTTCACAGTCCTAAATGGAGTCGAATCACATGAAGTTTCTGGTCCTATGAGCAAGAGTTGCTTTCTTGTAGGAAGAATTACTATTGTGCTCCCATTGTCATACACAGTGCAAATAGCCCTGGCGTCTGTTCCCAGCATGTACAGTGTATTGGACTGGAGAGGATCTACTGTTCTTGTCATGTTCCTAAGCAGAGTTGAACTAGATATGGCCGTGTGTGTAGGAAGCACACTTCTTTTGTTCTGAGCAAGCTCACTCTTCTGGCCCTGTAGGAAACACAGTAGAGTAGAAGAGTGCTCTTTTATCAAAAGCAGAGTGTGTTTCTTGTAAGGCGAGCTAGCGTTTGTTTCCCAGTCCTAAATGGAGTTGAATCACATGCAGGTTCTTGTCCTACAAGCAAGAGTTGTTTTCTGGTAAGGAAAGTCACTATTGCGCTCCCATGGTCATACACAGTGCAAATGGCACACGCGTCTGTTCCCAGCAAGAACAGTGTATTGGACTGAAGAGGATCTACTGTTCTTGTCAGGTTCCTAAGCAGAATTGAACTAGATATGGCCCGTGTGTGTAGGAGGCACAGTTATTATGTTCTGAGCAAGCTCACTGTTTGGAACCCATAGGAAACACAGTAGAGTAGAAGAGTGCTTTTTTCTCAAAAGCAGAGTGTGTTTCTTGTAAGGCAAGCTAGCATTTGCTTCCCAGACCTACGTGGAGTTGAATCACATGCAGTTTCTGGTCCTACGAGCAAGAGTTGTTTTATGGAAAGAAGAGTCACTATTGCGCTGCCATTGCCATACACAGGACAAATAGCACTGGCGTCTGTTCCCAGCAAGTACAGTGTATTGGACTGAAGAGGATCTACTGTTCTTGTCACGTTCCTAAGCAGAGTTGAACTAGATATGGCCGTGTGTGTAGGAAGCACAGTTTTTTTGTTCTGAGCAAGCTCACTGTTGGGAACACATAGGAAACACAGTAGAATTGAAGAGTGCTCTTTTCTCAAAATCAGAGTGGGTTTCTTGGAAGGGGAGCTAGCGTTTGTTTCCCAGTCCTAAATGGAGTTGAGTCACATGCAGTTTTTTGTCCTACGAGCAAGATTTGTTTTCTGGTAAGACGTGTCACTATTGTGCTCCAATTGCCATACACAGTGCAAATAGCACTCGCGTCTGTTCCCAGCAAGTACAGTGTATTGGACTGAAGAGGATCTACTGTTCTTTTGAGTTTCCTAAGCAGAGTTGAACTAGATATGGCCCATGTGTGTAGGAAGCACAGTTCTTTTGTTCTGAGCAAGCTCACTGTTTGGACCCCATAGGAAACACAGTAGAGTAGAAGAGTGCTCTTTTCTCAAAAGCAGAGTGTGTTTCATGTAAGGCTTGCTAGCATTTGTTTCCCAGTCCTAAATGGAGTTGAATCACATGCAGGTTCTGGTCCTACGAGCAAGACTTGTTTTCCGGTAAGGAAAGTCACTATTGCGCTGCCATTGCCATACACAGTGCAAATGGCACTCGCGTCTGTTCCCAGCAAGAACAGTGTATCAGACTGAAGAGAAGCTACTGTTCTTGTCAGGTACCTAAGCAGAGTTGAATGAGATATGTCCCGTGTGTGTAGGAAGCACAGTTCTTTTGTTCTGAGCAAGCTCACTGTTCGGAACCCATAGGAATTACAGTAGAGTAGAAGAGTGCTCTTTTCTCAAAAGCAGAGTGTGTTTCTTGTAAGGCGAGCTAGCGTTTGTTTCCCAGTCCTAAATGGAGTTGAATGACATGCAGTTTCTGGTCCTACGAGCAAGAGTTGTTTTCTGGTAAGAAGAGTCACTATTGCGCTGCCATTGCCATACACAGGACAAATAGCACTGTTGTCTCTTTCCAGCAGTACAGTGTACTGGTCTGAAGAGGAGCTACTGTTCTTGTCAGGTACCTAAGCAGAATTTTACTAAGTATGGCGGTGTGTGTAGGAAGCACAGTTCTTTTGTTCTGAGTAATCTCACTGTTCTGGCCCTATAGGAACCACAGTAGAATTGAAGAGTGCTCTTTTCTCAAAAGCAGAGTGTGTTTCTTGTAAGGCGAGCTAGCCTTTCTTTTCCAATCCTAAATGGAGTTGAATCACATGCATTTTCTGTTCCTACGAGCAAGAGTTGTTATATGGAATAAAGAGTCACTGTTGCGCTGCAATTGCCATACAAAGGACAAATAGCACTGGTGTCTGTTCCCAGCAAGTACAGTGTATTGGACTGAAGAGGATCTACTGTTTTTGTCAGGTTCCTAAGCAGAGTTGAACTAGATATGGCCGTGTGTTTAGGAAGCACAGTTTTTTTGTTCTGAGCAAGCTCACTGTTGGGAACACATAGGAAACACAGTAGAATTGAAGAGTGCTCTTTTCTCAAAAGCAGAGTGTGTTTCTTGTAAGGCGAGCTAGCGTTTGTTTCCCAGTCATAAATGGAGTTGAGTCACATGCAGTTTTTTGTCCTACGAGCAAGATTTGTTTTCTGGAAAGACGAGTAACTATTGTGCTCCAAATGCCATACACAGTGCAAATAGCACTGGCATCTGTTCCCCGCAAGTACAGTGTATTGGACTGAAGAGGAGCTACTGTTTTTGTCAGGTTCGTAAGCAGAATTGAAATAGATATGGCCGTGTGTGTAGGAAGCACAGTTCTTTTGTTCTGAGCAAGTTCACTGTTCGGACTTCTTAGGAAACACAGTAGAGTAGAAGATTGCTTTTTCTCTAAAGCAGAGTGTGTTTCTTGTAAGGCGAGCTAGTGTTTGTTTCACAGTCCTAAATGGAGTCGAATCACATGCAGTTTCTGGTCCTATGAGCAAGAGTTGTTTTCTGGTAAGAAGAGTCACTATTGTGCTCCCATTGTCACACACAGTGCAAATAGCACTGGCGTCTGTTCCCAGCATGTACAGTGTATTGGACTGAAGAGGATCTACTGGTCTTGTCAGGTTCCTAAGCAGAGTTGAACTAGATATGGCCGTGTGTGTAGGAAGCACACTTCTTTTGTTCTGAGCAAGCTCACTCTTCTGGCCCTGTAGGAATCACAGTAGAGTAGAAGAGTGCTCTTTTCTCAAAAGCAGAGTGTGTTTCTTGTAAGGCGAGCTAGCGTTTGTTTCCCAGTCCTAAATGGAGTTGAATCACATGCAGGTTCTGGTCCTACAAGCAAGAGTTGTTTTCTGGTAAGGAAAGTCACTATTGTGCTCCCATGGTCATACACAGTACAAATAGCACTCGCGTCTGTTCCCAGCAAGTACAGTGTATTGGACTGAAGAGAAGCTACTGTTCTTGTCAGTTTCATAAGCAGAGTTGAACGAGATATGTCCCGTGTGTGTAGGAAGCACAGTTCTTTTGTTCTGAGCAAGGTCACTGTTTGGAACCCATAGGAAACACAGTAGAGTAGAAGAGTGCTCTTTTCTCAAAAGCAGAGTGTGTTTTTTGTAAGGCATGCTAGCGTTTGCTTCCCAGTACTAATTGGAGTTGAATCACATGCAGTTTCTGGTCCTACGAGCAAGAGTTGTTTTCTGGTAAGAAGAGTCACTATTGTGCTGCCATTGCCATACACAGGACAAATAGCACTGGCGTCTGTTCCCAGCAAGTACAGTGTATTGGACTCAGAGGATCTACTGTTCTTGTCAGGTTCCTAAGCAGAGTTGAACTAGATATGGCCGTGTGTGTAGGAAGCACAGTTTTATTGTTCTGAGCAAGCTCACTGTTGGGAACACATAGGAATCACAGTAGAATTGAAGAGTGCTCTTTTCTCAAAAGCAGAGTGTGTTTCTTGTAAGGCGAGCTAGCGTTTGTTTCCCAGTCCTAAATGGAGTTGAGTCACATGCAGTTTTTTGTCCTACGAGTAAGCTTTGTTTTCTGGTAAGACGAGTCACTATTGTGCTCCAATTACCATACACAGTGCAAATAGCACTGGCGACTGTTCCCTGCAAGTACAGTGTATTGGAATGAAGAGGAGCTACTGTTCTTGTCAGTTTCCTAAGCAGAGTTGAACTAGATATGGCCCGTGTGTGTAGGAAGCACAGTTCTTTTGTTCTGAGCAAGCTCACTGTTCGGACCCCATAGGAAACACAGTAGAGTAGAAGAGTGCTCTTTTCTCAAAAGCAGAGTGTGTTTTATGTAAGGCTTGCTAGCATTTGTTTCCCAGTCCTAAATGGAGTTGAATCACATGCAGTTTCTGGTCCTACGAGCAAGAGTTGTTTTCTGGTAAGGAAAGTCACTATTGCGCTCCCATTGCCATCCACAGTGCAAATAGCACTCAAGTCTGTTCCCAGCAAGTACTGTGTATCGGACTGAAGAGGAGCTACTGTTCTTTTCAGTTTCCTAAGTAGAGTTGAACTAAATATGGCCCGTGTGTGTAGGAAGCATAGTTCTTTTGTTCTGAGCAAGCTCACTGTTTTGGCCCTATAGGAAACACAGTAGAGTAGAAGAGTGCTCTTTTCTCAAAAGCAGAATGTGTTTCATGTAAAGCGAGCTAGCATTTGTTTCCCAGTCCTAAATAGAGTTGAATCCCATGCAGTTTCTGGTCCTACGAGCAAGAGTTGTTTTCTGGGGAAGAAAGTCAGTATTGCACTCCCATTGCCATACACAGTGCAAATAGCACTCACATCTGTTCCCAGCAAGTACAGTGTATCGAACTGAAGAGGAGCTACTGTTCTTGTCAGTTTCCTAAGCAGAGTTGAACTAGATATGGCCCGTGTGTGTAGGAAGCACAGTTGTTTTGTTCTGGGCAAGCTCACTGTTCTGGCCCTGTAGGAAACACAGTAGAGTCCAAGAGTGCTCTTTTCTCTAAAGCAGAGAGTGTTTCTTGTAAGGCAAGCTAGCGTTTGTTTCCCAGTCCTAAATGGAGTTGAATGACATGCAGTTTCTGGTCCTACGAGCAAGAGTTGTTTTCCGGTAAGGAAAGTCACTATTGTGCTCCCATTGCCATACACAGTGCAAATAGCACTCGCGTCTGTTCCCAGCAAGTACAGAGTATCAGACTGAAGAGGAGCTACTGTTCTTGTCAGTTTCCTAAGCAGAGTTGAAGTAGATATGGCCCGTTCGTGTAGGAAGCACAGTTCTTTTGTTCTGAGCAAGCTCACTGTTCGGACCTCATAGGAATCACAGAAGAGTAGAAGAGTGCTCTTTTCTCTAAAGCAGAGAGTGTTTCTTGTAAGGCGAGCTGGCAATTGTTTCCTAGTCCTAAATGGAGTGGAATCACATGCAGTTTCTGGTCCTATGAGCAAGAGTTTTTTTCTGGTGAGGAAAGTCACTATTGCACTCCCATTGCCATACACAGTGCAAATAGCATTCGCATCTGTTCCCAGCAAGTACAGTGTCTTGAACAGAAGAGGAGCTACTGTTCTTGTCAGGTTCCTAAGCAGAATTAAACTAGATATGGCCGTGTGTGTAGGAAGCACAGTTCTTTTGTTCTGAATAAGATCACTGTTCGGACACCATAGGAAACACAGTAGAGTAGAAGAGTGCTCTTTTCTCAAAAGCAGAGTGTGTTTCTTGTAAGGCGAGCTAGCGTTTGTTTCCCAGTACTAAATGGAGTTGAATCCCATGCAGTTTCTGGTCCTACGAGCAAGAGTTGTTTTCTGGTATCAAGAGTCACTATTGTGCTCCCATTGTCATACACAGGGCAAATAGCAATGGCGAGTGCTCCCAGCATGTACTGGGTATTGGACGGAAGAGGATCTACTGTTCTTGTCAGTTTCCTAAGCAGAATTGATCTAGATATGGCCCGTGTGTGTAGGAAGCACAATTCTTTTGTTTTGAGCAGGCTCACTGTTCTGGCCCTATAGGAAACACAGTAGAGTAGAAGAGTGCTCTTTTCTCAAAAGCAGAGTGTGTTTCTTCTAAGGCGAACTAGCGTTTGTTTCCAAGTCCTAAATGGAGTTGAATCACATGAAGTTTCTGGTCCTACAAGAAAGAGTTGTTTTCTGGTAAGAAGAGTCACTATTGAGCTCCCATTACCATACACAGGGTAAATAGCACTCGCGTCTGTTGCCAGCATGTACAGGGTATTGCACTGAAGAGGATCTACTGTTCTTGACAGTTACCTAAGCAGAGTTGAACTAGATATGGCCGTGTGTGTAGGAAGCACAGTTCTTTTGTTCGGAGCTAGCTCACTGTTCGGACCACATAGGAAACACAGTAGAATAGAAGAGTGCTCTTTTCTCAAAAGCAGAGTGTGTTTCTTGTAAGGCTAGCTAGTGTTTGTTTCCCAGTCAGAAACAGATTTGAATCTCATGAGTTTCTGGTCCTACGAGCAAGAGTTGTTTTCTGGTAAGAGGAGTCACTCTTTAGCTCCCATTGCCATACACAGTGCAAATAGGACTCGCGTCTGTTCCCAGCATGTACAGTGTATTGCACTGAAGATGATCTACTGTTCTTGTCAGTTTCCTAAGCAGAGTTGAACTAGATATGGCCCGTGTGTGTAGAAAGCACAGTTCTTTTGTTCTGAGGAAGCTCACTGTTCGGACCCCATAGGAAACACAGTAGAATAGAAGAGTGCTCTTTTCTCAAAAGCAGAGTGTGTTTCTTGTAAGGCGAGCTAGCATTTGTTTCCCAGTCCAAAATGGAGTTGAATCACATGCAGTTTCTGGTCCTACGAACAAGGGATGTTTTCTGGTAAGGAAAGTCACTATTGTGCTCCCTTTGCCATAAACAGTGCAAATAGCACTCATGTCTGTTCCCAGCAAGTACTGTGTATTGGACTGAAGAGGAGCTACTGTTCTTGGCAGGTTCCTAAGCAGAGTTGAATGAGATATGGCCCGTGTGTGTAGGAAGCACAGTTCTTTTGTTCTGAGCAAAATCACTCTTTTGGTCCTATAGGAAACACAGTAGAGTAGACGAGTGCTCTTTTCTCAAAGCAGAGTGTGTTTCTTGTAAGGTGAGCTAGCGTTTGTTTCCCAGTCCTAAATGAAGTTGAATTACATGCAGTTTCTTGTCCTATGAGCAAGAGTTGTTTTCTGGTAAGAAGAGTCGCTATTGTGCTCCTATTGCCATACACAGTACAAACAACACTCGCTACTGTTCTTTGCAAGTACAGTGTATTGGACAGAAGAGGAGCTACTGTTCTTGTCAGTTTCCTAAGCAGAGTTGAACTAGATATGGCCCGTGTGTGTAGGAAGCACAGTTCTTTTGTTCTGAGTAAGCTCACTGTTCGTACCCCATAGGAAACACAGTAGAGTAGAAGAGTGTTCTTTTCTCAAAAGCAGAGTGTGTTTCTTGTAAGGCGAGCTAGCGTTTGTTTCCCATTCCTAAATGGAGTTGAATCCCATGCAGTTTCTGGTCCTACGAGCAAGAGTTGTTTTCTGGTAACAAGAGTCACTATTGTGCTCCCTTTGCTATACACAAGGCAAATAGCACTCGCATCTGTTCCCAGCAAGTACAGTGTATTGGACTGAAGAGGATCTACTGTTCTTGTCAGTTTCCTAAGCAGAGTTGAACTAGATATGGCCCGGGTGTGTAGGAAGCACAGTTCTTTTGTTCTGAGCAAGCTCACTGTTTTGGCCCTATAGGAAACAAAGTAGTGTAGAAGAGTGCTCTTTTCTCAAAAGCAGAGTGTGTTTCTTGTAAGGCGAGCTAGCTTTTGTTTCCCAGTCCTAAATGGAGTTGAATCACATGCAGTTTCTGGTCCTACGAGCAAGAGTTGTTTTCTAGTAAGAAAAGTCACTATTGCGCTCCCTTTGTCATACAAAGGGCAAATAGCACTGTCGTCTGTTCCCAGCATGTACAGTGTATTGGACTGAAGAGGATCTACTGTTCTTGTCAGTTTCCTAAGCAGAATTGAACTAGCTATGGCCTTGTGTGTAGGAAGCACAGTTCTTTTGTTCTGAGCAAGCTCACTGTTCTGGCCCTATAGGAAACACATTAGACTAGAATACTGCTCTTTTCTCAAAAGCAGAGTGTGTTTCTTGTAAGGCGAGCTAGCGTTTGTTTCCCAGTCCTAAATGGAGTTGAATCCCATGCAGTTTCTGGTCCTTCGAGCAAGAGTTGTTTTCTGGTATCAAGAGTCACTATTGTGCTCCCATTGTAATACACAGGGCAAATAGCACTGGCGAGTGCTCCCAGCATGTACAGTGTATTGGACGGAAGAGGATCTACTGTTCTTGTCAGTTTCCTAAGCAGAATTGAACTAGCTATGGCCGTGTGTGTAGGAAGCACAGTTCTTTTCTTCTGAGCAAGCTCACTGTTCGGACCCCAGAGGAAATACAGTAGAGTAGAAGAGTGCCCTTTTCTCAAAAGCAGAGTGTGTTTCTTGTAAGGCGAGCTAGCGTTTGTTTCTCAGTCCTAAATGGAGTTGAATCACATGCAGTTTCTGGTCCTACGAGCAAATGTTGTTTTCTGGTAAGAAGACACACTAGTGAGCTCCCATTGTCATACACAGGGCATATAGCACTGGCATCTGTTCCCAGCATGTACAGTGTATTGGACTTAAGAGGATCTACTGTTCTTGTCAGTTTCCTAAGCAGAATTGATCTAGATAAGGCCCGTGTTTGTAGGAAGCACAATTCTTTTGTTCTGAGCAAGCTCACTGTTCTGGCCCTATAGGAAACACAGTAGAGTAGAAGAGTGCTCTTTTCTCAAAAGCAGAGTGTGTTTCTTGTAAGGCGAGGTAGCATTTGTTTCCATGTCCTAAGTGTAGTTGAATCCCATGCAGTATTTCGTCCTATGAGCAAGAGTTGTTTTCTGGTAAGAAGAGTCACTATTTTGTTCCCATTGCCATACACAGTGCAAATAGCACTCGCGTCTGTTCCCAGCAAGTACAGTGTATTGGAAAGAAGAGGAGCTACTGTTCTTGTCAGTTTCCTAAGGAGAGTTGAGCTAGATATGGCCCGTGTGTGTAGGAAACACAGTTATTTTGTTATGAGCATGCTCACTGTTCGGACCACATAGGAAACACATTAGAGTAGAAGAGTGCTCTTTCCTAAAAAGCAGAGTTTGTTTCTTCTAAGGCGAGCTAGCGTTTGTTTCCCAGTCATACATGGAGTTGAATCACATGCAGTTTCTGGTCCTACGAGCAAGAGTTGTTTTCTGGTAAGAAGAGTCACTATTGTGCTCCCATTGTCATACAAAGGGCAAATTACACACTCGTCTGTTCCCAGCATGTACAGTGTATTGGACTGAAGAGGATCTACTGTTCTTGTCAGTTTCCTAAGCAGAATTGAACTAGATATGGCCGTGTGTGTAGGAAGCACAGTTCTTTTGTTCTGAGCAAGCTCACTGTTCTGGCCCTACAGGAAACACGGTAGAGTAGAAGAGTGCTCTTTTCTCAAAAGCAGAGTGTGTTTCTTGTAAGGCGAGCTTGCGTTTGTTTCCCAGTCCTAAATGGAGTTGAATCACATGCAGTTTCTAGTCCTACGAGCAAGAGTTGTTTTCTGGAAAGGAAAGTCACTATTGTGCTCCCTTTGCCATACACAGTGCAAATAGCACTCGCGTCTGTTCCCAGCAAGTACAGTGTATTGGACTGAAGAGGAGCTACTGTTCTTGTCAGTTTCCTAAGCAGAGTTGAACTAGATATGGCCGGTGTGTGTAGGAAGCACAGTTCTTTTGTTCTGAGCAAGCTCACTGTTCTGGCCCTATAGGAAACACAGTAGAGTAGAAGTGTGCTCTTTTCTCCAAAGCAGAGTGTGTTTCTTCTAAGGCGAACTAGCGTTTGTTTCCAAGTCCTAAATGGAGTTGAATCACATGCAGTTTCTGGTCCTACAATAAAGAGTTGTTTTCTGGTAAGAAGAGACACTATTGAGCTCCCATTACCATACACAGGGTAAAAAGCACTCGCGTCTGTCCCAGCATGTACAGGGTATTGCACTGAAGAGGATCTACTGTTCTTGACAGTTACCTAAGCAGAGTTGAACTAGGTATGGCCCGTGTGTGTAGGAAGCACAGTTCTTTTGTTCTGAGCAAGCTCAATGTTCGGACCACATAGGAAACACAGTAGAATAGAAGAGTGCTCTTTTCTCAAAAGCAGAGTGTGTTTCTTGTAAGGCTAGCTAGTGTTTGTTTCCCAGTCAGAAACAGATTTGAATCTCATGAGTTTCTGGTCCTACGAGCAAGAGTTGTTTTCTGGTAAGAGGAGTCACTATTTCGCTCCCATTGCCATACACAGTGCACATAGGACTCGCGTCTGTTCCCAGCATGTACAGTGTATTGCACTGAAAATGATCTACTGTTCTTGTCAGTTTCCTAAGCAGAGTTGAACTAGATATGGCCCGTGTGTGTAGGAAGCACAGTTCTTTTGTTCTGAGCAAGCTCACTGTTCGGACCCCATAGGAAACACAGTAGAATAGAAGAGTGCTCTTTTCTCAAAAGCAGAGTGTGTTTCTTGTAAGGCGAGCTAGCATTTGTTTCCCAGTCCAAAATGGAGTTGAATCACATGCAGTTTCTGGTCCTACGAACAAGGGATGTTTTCTGGTAAGGAAAGTCACTATTGTGCTCCCTTTGCCATAAACAGTGCAAATAGCACTCATGTCTGTTCCCAGCAAGTACAGTGTATTGGACTGAAGAGGAGCTACTGTTCTTGGCAGGTTCCTAAGCAGAGTTGAATGAGATATGGCCCGTGTGTGTAGGAAGCACAGTTCTTTTGTTCTGAGCAAAATCACTCTTTTGGTCCTATAGGAAACACAGTAGAGTAGACGAGTGCTCTTTTCTCAAAGCAGAGTGTGTTTCTTGTACGGTGATCTAGCGTTTGTTTCCCAGTCCTAAATGAAGTTGAATTACATGCAGTTTCTTGTCCTATGAGCAAGAGTTGTTTTCTGGTAAGAAGAGTCACTATTGTGCTCCTATTGCCATACACAGTACAAACAACACTCGCTACTGTTCTTTGCAGGTACAGTGTATTGGACAGAAGAGGAGCTACTGTTCTTGTCAGTTTGCTAAGCAGAGTTGAACTAGATATGGCCCGTGTGTGTAGGAAGCACAGTTCTTTTGTTCTGAGTATGCTCACTGTAGACCCCATAGGAAACACAGTAGAGTAGAAGAGTGCTCTTTTCTCAAAAGCAGAGTGTGTTTCTTGTAAGGCGAGCTAGCGTTTGTTTCCCAGTCCTAAATGGAGTTGAATCCCATGCAGTTTCTGGTCCTACGAGCAAGAGTTGTTTTCTGGTAAGAAGAGTCACTATTGTGCTCCCTTTGCTATACACAGGGCAAATAGCACTCGCATCTGTTCCCAGCAAGTACAGTGTATTGGACTGAAGAGGATCTACTGTTCTTGTCAGTTTTCTAAGCAAAGTTGAACTAGATATGGCCCGTGTGTGCAGGAAGTACACTTCTTTTGTTCTGAGCAAGCTCACTCTTCTGGCAATAGGAAACACAGGAGAGTAGAAGAGTGCTCTTTCTCAAAAGCAGAATGTGTTTCTTATAAGGCGAGCTAGCGTTTGTTTCCCAGTCCTAAATTGAGTTCAATCACATGCAGTTTCTGGTCCTATGAGCTAGACTTGTTTTATCTAAGAAGAGACACTATTGCGCTCCCATTTTCATACACAGGGCAAATAGAACTGGCGTCTGTTCCCAGCATGTAAAGTGTATTGGACTGAAGAGGATCTACTGTTCTTGTCAGTTTCCTAAGCAGAGTTGTACTAGATATGGCCCGTGTGTGTAGGAAGCACAGTTCTTTTGTTCTGAGCTAGCTCACTCTTCTGGCGTATAGGAAACACAGTAGAGTAGAAGAGTGCTCTTTTCTCAAAAGCAGAGTGTGTTTCTTGTAAGGCGAGCTTGCGTTTGTTTCCCAGTCCTAAATGGAGTTGAATCACATGCAGTTTCTAGTCCTACGAGCAAGAGTTGTTTTCTGGAAAGGAAAGTCACTATTGTACTCCCTTTGCCATACACAGTGCAAATAGCACTCGCGTCTTTTTCCAGCAAGTACAGTGTATTGGACTGAAGAGGAGCTACTGTTCTTGTCAGTTTCCTAAGCAGAGTTGAACTAGATATGGCCCGTGTGTGTAGGAAGCACAGTTCTTTTGTTCTGAGCAAGCTCACTGTTCTGGCCCTACAGGAAACACAGTAGAGTAGAAGTGTGCTCTTTTCTCCAAAGCAGAGTGTGTTTCTTCTAAGGCGAACTAGCGTTTGTTTCCAAGTCCTAAATGGAGTTGAATCACATGAAGTTTCTGGTCCTACAAGAAAGAGTTGTTTTCTGGTAAGAAGAGTCACTTTTGAGCTCCCATTACCATACACAGGGTAAAAAGCTCTCGCGTCTGTCCCAGCATGTACAGGGTATTGCACTGAAGAGGATCTACTGTTCTTGACAGTTACCTAAGCAGAGTTGAACTAGATATGGCCCGTGTGTGTAGGAAGCACAGTTCTTTTGTTCTGAGCAAGCTCACTGTTCGGACCACATAGGAAACACAGTAGAATAGAAGAGTGCTCTTTTCTCAAAAGCAGAGTGTGTTTCTTGTAAGGCTAGCTAGTGTTTGTTTCCTAGTCAGAAACAGATTTGAATCTCATGAGTTTCTGGTCCTACGAGCAAGAGTTGTTTTCTGGTAAGAGGAGTCACTATTTCGCTCCCATTGCCATACACAGTGCAAATAGGACTCGCGTCTGTTCCCAGCATGTAGAGTGTATTGCACTGAAGAGGATCTACTGTTCTTTTCTGTTACCTAAGCAGAGTTGAACTAGATATGGCCAGTGTGTGTAGGAAGCACAGTTCTTTTGTTCTGAGCAAGCTCACTGTTCGGACCCCATAGGAAACACAGTAGAATAGAAGAGTGCTCTTTTCTCAAAAGCAGAGTGTGTTTCTTGTAAGGCGAGCTAGCGTTTGTTTCCCAGTCCAAAATAGAGTTGAATCACATGCAGTTTCTGGTCCTACGAGCAAGGGATGTTTTCTGGTAAGGAAAGTCACTATTGTGCTCCCTTTGCCATAAACAGTGCAAATAGCACTCACGTCTGTTCCCAGCAAGTACAGTGTATTGGACTGAAGAGGAGCTACTGTTCTTGTCAGTTTCCTAAGCAGAGTTGAACTATATATGGCCCGTGTGTTTAGGAAGCACAGTTCTTTTGTTCTGAGCAAGCTCACTGTTCTGGCCCTATAGACAACACAGAAGAGTAGAAGAGTGCTCTTTTCTCAGATGCAGAGTTTGTTTCTTGTAAGGCGAGCTAGCGTTTGTTTCCCAGTCCTAAATGTAGTTGAATTTCATGCAGTTTCTTGTCCTATGAGCAAGAGTTGTTTTCGGGTAAGAAGAGTCGCTATTGTGCTCCCATTGCCATACACAGTGCAAACAACATTCGCTACTGTTCTTTGCAAGTACAGTGTATTCGACAGAGGAGGAGCTACTGTTCTTGTCCATTTCCTAAGCAGAGTTGAACTAGATATGGCCCGGGTTTGTAGGAAGCACAGTCCTTTTGCTCTGAGCAAGCTCACTGTTCGGACCCCATAGGAAACACAGTAGAGTAGAAGAGTGCTCTTTTCTCAAAAGCAGAGTGTATTTCTTGTAAGACTAGCTAGCGTTTGTTTCACAGTCCTAAATGGAGTCGAATCACATGTATTTCTGATCCTAGGAGCAAGAGTTGTTTTCTGGTAAGAAGAGTCACTTTTGTGCTCCCATTGTCATACACAGGGCAAATAGCACTGGCGTCTGTTCCCAGCATGTACAGTGTATTGGACTGAAGAGAATCTACTGTTCTTGTCAGTTTTCTAAGCAGAGTTAAACAAGATATGGCCCGTGTGTGTAGGAAGCAGAGTTCTTTTGTTCTGAGCAAGCTCACTGTTTTGGCCCTATAGGAAACAAAGTAGAGTAGAAAGTGCTCTTTTCTCAAAAGCAGAGTGTGTTTCTTGTAAGGCGAGCTAGCTTTTGTTTCCCATTCCTAAATGGAGTTGAATCACATGCAGTTTCTCGTCCTACGAGCAAGAGTTGTTTTCTAGTAAGAAGAGTCACTATTGTGCTCCCTGTGTCATACACAGGGCAAATAGCACTCGCGTCTGTTCCCAGCATGTACAGTGTATTGGACTTAAGAGGATCTACTGTTCTTGTCAGTTTCCTAAGCAGAATTGATCTAGATATGGCCCGTGTGTGTAGGAAGCACAATTCTTTTGTTTTGAGCAAGCTCACTGTTCTGGCCCTATAGGAAACACAGTAGAGTAGACGAGTGCTCTTTTCTCAAAAGCAGAGTTTGTTTCTTGTAAGGCGAGCTAGCATTTGTTTCCAGGTCCTAAATGTAGTTGAATCCCATGCAGTATTTCGTCCTATGAGCAAGAGTTGTTTTCTGGTAAGAAGAGTCACTATTTTGTTCCCATTGCCATACACAGTGCAAATAGCACTCGCGTCTGTTCCCAGCAAGTACAGTGTATTGGAATGAAGAGGAGCTACTGTTCTTGTCAGTTTCCTAAGGAGAGTTGAACTAGATATGGCCCGTGTGTGTAGGAAACACAGTTATTTTGTTCTGAGCATGCTCACTGTTCAGACCCCATAGGAAACACATTAGAGTAGAAGAGTGCTCTTTCCTAAAAAGCAGAGTTTGTTTCTTGTAAGGTGAGCTAGAGTTTGTTTCCCAGTCCTAAATGGAGTTGAATTACATGCAGTTTCTTGTCCTATGAGCAAGAGTTGTTTTCTGGTAAGAAGAGTCACTATTGTGCTCCTATTGCCATACACAGTACAAACAACACTCGCTACTGTTCTTTGCAAGTACAGTGTATTGGACAGAAGAGGAGCTACTGTTCTTGTCAGTTTCCTAAGCAGAGTTGAACTAGATATGGCCCTTGTGTTTAGGAAGCACAGTTCATTTGTTCTGAGTAAGCTCACTGTTCGGACCCCATAGGAAACACAGTAGAGTAGAAGAGTGCTCTTTTCTCAAAAGCAGAGTGTGTTTCTTGTAAGGCGAGCTAGCGTTTGTTTCCCAGTCCTAAATGGAGTTGAATCCCATGCAGTTTCTGGTCCTACGAGCAAGAGTTGTTTTCTGGTAAGAAGAGTCACTATTGTGCTCCCTTTGCTATACACAGGGCAAACAGCACTCGCATCTGTTCCCAGCAAGTACAGTGTATTGGACTGAAGAGGATCTACTGTTCTTGTCAGTTTCCTAAGCAGAGTTGAACTAGATATGGCCCGTGTGTGTAGGAAGCACAGTTCTTTTGTTCTGAGCAAGCTCACTTTTCGGACCCCATAGGAAACACAGTAGAATAGAAGAGTGCTCTTTTCTCAAAAGCAGAGTGTGTTTCTTGTAAGGCGAGCTAGCATTTGTTTCCCAGTCCAAAATGGAGTTGAATCACATGCAGTTTCTGGTCCTACGAACAAGGGATGTTTTCTGGTAAGGAAAGTCACTATTGTGCTCCCTTTGCCATAAACAGTGCAAATAGCACTCATGTCTGTTCCCAGCAAGTACAGTGTATTGGACTGAAGAGGAGCTACTGTTCTTGGCAGGTTCCTAAGCAGAGTTGAATGAGATATGGCCCGTGTGTGTAGAAAGCACAGTTCTTTTGTTCTGAGCAAAATCACTCTTTTGGTCCTATAGGAAACACAGTAGAGTAGACGAGTGCTCTTTTCTCAAAGCAGAGTGTGTTTCTTGTAAGGTGAGCTAGCGTTTGTTTCCCAGTCCTAAATGAAGTTGAATCCCATGCAGTTTCTGGTCCTATGAGCAAGAGTTGTTTTCTGGTAAGAAGAGTCACTATTGTGCTCCCTTTGCTATACACAAGGCAAATAGCACTCGCATCTGTTCCCAGCAAGTACAGTGTATTGGACTGAAGAGGATCTACTGTTCTTGTCAGTTTCCTAAGCAGAGTTGAACTATATATGGACCGGGTGTGTAGGAAGCACAGTTCTTTTGCTCTGAGCAAGCTCACTGTTCTGGCTCTATAGGAAACACAGTAGAGTAGAAGAGTGCTCTTTTCTCAAAAGCAGAGTGTGTTTCTTCTAAGGCGAGCTAGCGTTTGTTTCCAAGTCCCAAAAGGAGTTGAATCACATGCAGTTTCTGGTCCTACAAGCAAGAGTTATTTTCAGGTAAGAAGAGTCATTATTGCGCTCCCTTTGCCATACACAGGGCAAATAGCACTCGTGTCTGTTCCCAGCAATTACAGTGTATTGGACTGAAGAGGAGCTACTGTTCTTGTCAGTTTCCTAAGCAGAGTTGAACTAGACATGGCCCGTGTGTGTAGGAAGCACAGTTCTTTGGTTCTGAGCAAGCTCACTGTTCTGGCCTATAGGAAACAAGTAGAGTAGAAGAGTGCTCTTTTCTCAAAAGCAGAGTGTGTTTCTTGTAAGGCGAGCTAGCGTTTGTTTCCCAGTCCTAAATGGAGTTGAATCACATGCAGTTTCTATCCTCCGAGCAAGAGATGTTTTCTGGAAAGGAAAGTCACTATTGTGCTCCCTTTGCCATACACAGAGCAAACAACACTTGCTACTGTTCTTTGCAAGTACAGTGTATTGGACAGAAGTGGAGCTACTGCTCTTGTCAGTTTCCTAAGCAGAGTTGCACTAGATATGGCCCGTGTGTGTAGTAAGCATAGTTCTTTGTTCTGAGCAAGCTCACTGTTCGGACCCCTTAGGAAACACAGTAGAATAGAAGAGTGCTCTTTACTCAAAAGCAGAGTGTGTTTCTTGTAAGCGAGCTAGTGTTTGTTTCCAAGTCCTAAATGGAGTTGAATCCCATGCAGTTTCTGGTCCTACGAGCAAGAGTTGTTTTCTGGTAAGAAGAGTCACTATTGCCCTCCCATTGTCATACACAGGGCAAATAGCACTGGCGTCTCTTCCCAGCATGTACAGTGTATTGGACTGAAGAGGAGCTACTGTTCTTGTCAGTTTCCTAAGCAGAGTTGAAGTAGATATGGCCCGTGTGTGTAGGAAGCACAGTTCTTTTGTTCTGAGCAAGCTCACTCTTCGGACACCATAGGAAACACAGTAGAATAGAAGAGTGCTCTTTTCTCAAAAGCAGAGTGTGTTTCTTGTAAGGTGAGCTAGCGTTTGTTTCCCAATCTTAAATGGAGTTGAATTATATGCAGTTTCTCGTCTTATGAGCAAGAGTTGTTTTCTGGTAAGTAGAGTCACTATTGCGCTCCTATTGCCATACACAGTGCAAACAACACTTGCTACTGTTCTTTGCAAGTACAGTGTATTGGACAGAAGAGGAGCTACTGTTCTTGTCAGTTTCCTAAGGAGAGTTGAACTAGATATGGCCTGTGTGTGTAGGAAGCACAGTTCTTTTGTTCTGAGCAAGCTCAGTGTTCAGACACCATAGGAAACACAGTAGAATAGAAGAGTGCTCTTTTCTCAAAAGCAGAGTGTGTTTCTTGTAAGGCGATCTAGCGTTTGTTTGCCAGTCCAAAATGGAGTTGAATCCCATGCAGTTTATGGTCCTATGAGCAAGGGATGTTTTCTGGTAAGGAAAGTCACTATTGTGCTCCCTTTCCCATAAACAGTGCAAATAGCACTCACGTCTGTTCCCAGCAAGTACAGTGTATTGGACTGAAGAGGAGCTACTGTTCATGTCAGTTTCCTAAGCAGAGTTGAACTACATATGGCCTGTGTGTGTAGGAAGCACAGTTCTTTTGTTCTGAGCAAGCTTATTGTTCTGGCCCTATAGGAAACACAGAAGAGTAGACGAGTGCTCTTTTCTCAGAAGCAGAGTTTGTTTCTTGTAAGGCAAGCTAGCTTTTGTTTCCCAGTGCTAAATGGAGTTGAATTACATGCAGTTTCTGTTCCTATGAGCAAAAGTTGTTTTCTGGTAAGAAGAGTCACTATTGCAATCCTATTGCCATACACAGTGCAAATAGCACTCGCGTCTGTTCCCAGCAAGTATAGTGTATTGGACAGAAGAAGAGCTACTGTTCTTGTCAATTTCCTAAGCAGAGTTGAACTAGATATGGCCCATGTGTGCAGGAAGCACAGTTCTTTTGTTCTGAGCAAGCTCACTGTTCAGACCCCATAGGAAACACAGTAGAGTAGAAGAGTGCTCTTTTCTCAAAAGCAGAGTGTGTTTCTTGTAAGGCAAGCTAGTGTTTGTTTCCCAGTCCTAAATGGAGTTGAATCACATGCAGTTTCTGATCCTAGGACAAGAATTGTTTTCTGGTAAGAAGAGTCACTATTGCCCTCCCATTGTCATACACAGGGCAAATAGCACTGGCGTCTGTTCCCAGCATGTACAGTGTATTAGACTGAAGAGGATCTACTGTTCTTGTCAGTTTCCTAAGCAGAGTTGAACTAGATATAGCCCGTGTGTGTAGGAAGCACAGTTCTTTTGTTCTGAGCAAGCTCACTGTTTTGGCCCTATAGGAAACACAGTAGAGTAGAAGAGTGCTCTTTTCTCAAAAGCAGAGTGTGTTTCTTGTAAGGCGAGCTAGCTTTTGTTTCCCAGTCCTAAATGGAGTTGACACATGCAGTTTCTCGTCCTACGAGCAAGAGTTGTTTTCTGGTAAGAAGAGTCACTATTGTGCTCCCTTTTCCCTACACAGGGCAAATAGCACTCACGTCTGTTCCCAGCAAGTACAGTATATTGGACTGAAGAGGATCTACTGTTCTTGTCAGTTTCCTAAGCAGAGTTGAACTAGATATGGCCCGTGTGTGTAGGAAGCACAGTTCTTTTGTTCTGAGCAAGCTCACTGTTCGGATCCCATAGGAAACACAGTGGAATAGAAGAGTGCTCTTTTCTCAAAAGCAGAGTGTGTTTCTTGTAAAGCGAGCTAGCGTTTGTTTCTGAGTCGTAAATGGAGTTGTATCACATGCAGATTCTGGTCCTACGAGCAAGAGTTGTTTTCTGATAAGAAGAGTCACTATTGCGCTCCCGTTGTCATACACAGGGCAAATAGCACTGGCGTCTGTTCCCAGCATGTACAGTGTATTGGACTGAAGATGATCTACTGTTATTGTCAGTTTCCTAAGCAGAGTTGAACTAGATATGGCCCATGTGTGTAGGAAGCACAGTTCTTTTGTTCTGAGCAAGCTCACTGTTCAGACACCATAGGAAACACAGTAGAATAGAAGAGTGCTCTTTTCTCAAAAGCAGAATATGTTTCTTATAAGGCGAGCTAGCGTTTGTTTCCCAGTCCACAATGGAGTTGAATCACATGCAGTTTCTGGTCCTACGAGTAAGAGTTGTTTTCTGGTAAGAGGAGTCACTATTGTGCTAACATTGCCATACACAGGACAAATAGCACTGGCGTCTGTTCCCAGCAAGTACAGTGTATTGGACAGAAGAGGACCTACTGTTCTTGTCAGTTTCCTAAGCAGAGTTGAACTAGATATGGCCCGTGCGTGTGAAGCACAGTTCTTCTGTTCTGAGCAAGCTCAATTTTCGGACCCCATAGTAAACACAGTAGAGTAGAAGAGTGCTCTTTTCTCAAAAGCAGAGTGTGTTTCTTGTAAGGCTAGCTAGTGTTTATTTCCCAGTCAGAAACGGAGTTGAATCCCATGCAGTTTCTGATCCAACGAGCAAGAGTTGTTTTCTGGTAAGAAGAGTCACTATTGCCCTCCCATTGTCATACACAGGGCAAATAGCACTGGCGTCTCTTCCCAGCATGTACAGTGTATTGGACTGAAGAGGAGCTACTGTTCTTGTCAGTTTCCTAAGCAGAGTTGAAGTAGATATGGCCCGTGTGTGTAGGAAGCACAGTTCTTTTGTTCTGAGCAAGCTCACTGTTCGGACACCATAGGAAACACAGTAGAATAGAAGAGTGCTCTTTTCTCAAAAGCAGATTTTGTTTCTTGTAAGGCGAGCCTGCGTTTGTTTCTGAGTCCTAAATGGAGTTGAATCACCTGCAGTTTCTGGTCCTACGAGCAAGAGTTGTTTTCTGATAAGAAGAGTCACTATTGCGCTCCCGTTGTCATACACAGGGCAAATAGCACTGGCGTCTGTTCCCAGCATGTACAGTGTATTGGACTGTAGAGGAGCTACTGTTCTTGTCAGTTTCCTAAGCAGAGTGGAACTATATATGGCCCATGTGTGTAGGAAGCACAGGTCTTTTGTTGTGAGCAAGCTCACTGTTCGGACCACATAGGAAACACAGTAGAATAGAAGAGTGCTCTTTTCTCAAAAGCAGAGTATGTTTCTTGTAAGGCGAGCTAGCATTTGTTTCCCAGTCCTAAATGGACTTGAATCACATGCAGTTTCTGGTCCTACGAGCAAGAATTGTTTTCTGGTAAGAAGAGTCACTATTGCGCTCCCATTGACATACACAGGGCAAATAGCACTCGCGTCTGTTCCCAGCAAGTACAGTGTATTGAACTGAAGAGGAGCTACTTTTCTTCTCAGTTTCCTAAGCAGAGTTGAAATAGATATGGCCTGTGTGTGTAGGAGGCACAGTTCTTTGGTTCTGAGCAAGCTCACTCTTCTGGCCTATAGAAAACACAGTGGAGTAGAAGAGTCCTCTTTTCTCAAAAGCAGAGTGTGTTTCTTGTAAGGCGAGCTAGCATTTGTTTCCCAGTCCTAAATGGAGTTGAATCACATGCAGTTTCTGTCCTAAGAGCAAGAGATGTTTTCTGGAAAGGAAAGTCACTATTGTGCTCCCTTTGCCATACACAGTTCAAATAGCACTTGCGTCTCTTCCCAGCAAGTACAGTGTATTGGAGTGAAGAGGAGCTACTGTTCTTGTCAGTTCCCTAAGCAGAGTTGAACTAGGTATGGCCCGTGTGTGTAGGAAGCAAAGTTCTTTTGTTCTGACCAAGCTCACTGTTCTGGCCCTATAGGAAACACAATAGAGTAGAAGAGTGCTCTTTTCTCAAAAGCAGAGTGTGTTTCTTCTAAGGCGAGCTAGCGTTTGTTTCCAAGTCCTAAATGGAGTTGAATAACATGCAGTTTTTGGTCCTACGAGCAAGAGTTGTTTTCTGGTAAGAAGAGTCACTATTGCGCTCCCATTGCCATACACAGGGCAAATAGCACTCGCGTCTCTTCCCAGCAAGTACAGTGTATTAGACTGAAGAGGAGCTACTGTTCTTGTCAGTTTCCTAAGCAGAGTTGAACTAGATAGGGCCCATGTGTGTAGAAAGCACAGTTCTTTTGTTCTGAGCAAGCTCACTCTTGTGGCCGTATAGGAAACACAGAAGAGTAGAAGAGTGCTCTTTTCTCAAAAGCAGAGTGTGTTTCTGGTAAGGCGAGCTAGCGTTTGGTTCCCAGTCCAAAATGGAGTTGAATCACATGCAGTTTCTGGTCCTACGAGCAAGAGTTTTTTTCTGGTAAGAAGAGTCACTATTGTGCTACCATTGCCATACACAGTGAAAATAGCACTCGCGTCTGTTCGAGCAAGTACAGTGTATTGGACAGAAGAGGAGCTACTGTTCTTGTCAGTTTCTTCAGCAGAGTTGAAGTAGATATGTCCCCTGTGTGTGAAGCACAGTTCTTTTGTTCTGAGCAAGCTCACTTTTCGGATCCCATAGGAAACACAGTAGAGTAGAAGAGTGCTCTTTTCTCAAAAGCAGAGTGTGTTTCTTGTAAGGCGAGCTAGCGTTTGTTTCCCAGTCCTAAATGGAATTGAATCACGTGCAGTTTCTGTCCTACGAGCAAGACTTGTTTTCTGGAAAGGAAAGTCACTATTGTGCTCCCTTTGCCATACACAGTTCAAATAGCTCTCGCGTCTGTTCCCAGCATGTACAGTCTATTGGACTGAAGAGTTTCTACTGTTCTTGTCAGTTTCCTAAGCAGAATTGAACAAGATATGGTCCGTGTGTGTAGGAAGCATAGTTCTTTTGTTCTGAGCAAGCTCACATTTCGAACCCCATAGGAAAAACAGTACAGTAGAAGAGTGCATTTTTTTCAAAGGCAGAGTGTGTTTATTGTAAGGCGAGCTAGCGTTTGTTTCGCAGTCCTAAATGGAGTTGAATCACATGCAGTTTCCGTTCCTACAAGCAAGAGTTGTTTTCTGGTAAGGAAAGTCACTATTGTGCTACCTTTGCCATACACAGTGCAAATAGCACTCGCGTCTGTTCCCAGCAAGTACAGTGTATTGGACTGAAGAGGAGCTACTGCTCTTGTCAGTTTCCTAAGCAGAGTTGAACTAGATATGGCCCGTGTGTGTAGGAAGCACAGTTCTTTTGTTCTGAGCAAGCTCACTGTTCTGGCCCTATAGGAAACACAGTAGAGTAGAAGAGTGCTCTTTTCTCCAAAGCAGAGTGTGTTTCTTCTAAGGCGAACTAGCGTTTGTTTCCAAGTCCTAAATGGAGTTGAATCACATGCAGTTTCTGGTCCTACAAGAAAGAGTTGTTTTCTGGTAAGAAGAGTCACTATTGTGCTCCCATTGCCATACACAGGGCAAATAGCACTCGCGTCTGTTCCCAGCATGTACAGTGTATTGCACTGAAGAGGATCTACTGTTCTTGTCAGTTTCCTAAGCAGAGTTGAACTAGATATGGCCCGTGTGCGTAGGAAGCACAGTTCTTTTGTTCTGAGCAAGCTCACTGTTCGGACCCCATAGGAAACACAGTAGAATAGAAGAGTGCTCTTTTCTCAAAAGCAGAGTGTGTTTCTTGTAAGGCTAGCTAGTGTTTGTTTCCCAGTCAGAAACAGATTTGAATCTCATGAGTTTCTGGTCCTACGAGCAAGAGTTGTTTTCTGGTAAGAGGAGTCACTATTTCGCTCCCATTGCCATACACAGTGCAAATAGGACTCGCGTCTGCGACCTGCAAGTACAGTGTATTGGACTGAAGAGGAGCTACTGTTCTTGTCAGTTTCCTAAGCAGAGTTGAACTAGATATGGCCCGTTTGTGCAGGAAGCACAGTTCTTTTGTTCTGAGCAAGCTCACTGTTCTGGCCCTATAGGAAACACAGTAGAGTAGAAGAGTGCTCTTTTCTCAAAAGCAGAGTGTGTTTGTTTTAAGGTGAACTAGCATTTGTTTTTCAGTCCTAAATGGAGTTGAATCACATGCAGTTTCTGGTCCTACGAGCAAGAGTTGTTTTCTGGTAAGGAAAGTCACTATTGTGCTCCTTTTGCCATACACAGTGCAAATAGCACTTGCGTCTGTTCTCAGCAAGTACAGTGTATTGGACTGAAGAGGAACTACTGTTCTTGTCAGTTTCCTAAGCAGAGTTGAACTAAATATGGGCCGTGTGTGTAGGAAGCACAGTTCTTTTGTTCTGAGCAAGCTCACTGTTCAGGCCCTATTGGAAACACAGTAGAGTAGAATAGTGCCCTTTTCTCCAAAGCAGAGTGTGTTTCGTGTAAGGCAAACTAGCGTTTGTTTCCCAGTCCTAAATGGAGTTGAATCACATGCAGTTTCTGATCCTACAAGAAAGAATTGTTTTCTGGTAAGTAGAGTCACTATTGCGCTCCCATTGCCATACACAGGGCAAATAGCACTCGTGTCTGTTCCCAGCATGTACAGTGTATTGGACTGAAGAGGATCTACTGTTCTTGTCAGTTTCCTAAGCAGAGTTGAACTAGATATTGCCCGTGTGTGTAGGAAGCACAGTTCTTTTGTTCTGAGCAAGCTCACTGTTCGGACACCGTAGGAAACAGAGTAGAATAGTAGAGTGCTCTTTTCTCAAAAGCAGAGTGTGTTTCTTGTACGGCGAGCTAGCGTTTGTTTCCCAGTCCTAAATGGAGTTGAATCACATGCAGTTTCTGGTCCTACGAGCAAGAGTTGTTTTCTGGTAAGAAGAGTCACTATTGCGCTCCCATTGTCATACAAAGGGCAAATAGCACTGGCATCTGTTCCCAGCATGTACAGTGTATTGGACTGAAGATGATCTACTGTTCTTGTCAGTTTCCTAAGCAGAGTTGAACTAGATATTGTCAGGAGCCAAGTAGCCTAACTGATTCTCATGGGAAAAAGCTGTGTACCCAATCTTCCGTTAACAGTTTCAATAGCAACCATTTTTCAACAAGACCACGATATGTACCTTTTGATCTACTCCCTGAAACATAATGGTTTGCTGTATGGTCCGTTGATCAGGCCCTGGAACAAAGAGACCTTTTCCTGAACCCTACCTTACCCTAACTTCCTCCTAGTGACTTTCCATACCTTTATCTACTTCTCCTAGCTCCTAGCATATATAAGCCTGATTCCCCTTGCAATAAATGAGACCTTGACGCAACTCAGACTGACTTTGTCTTCCTTTACGCGCCTGGTCTCCTTTCTCTCTCACCCCCATTGATCTTTCAGGAGGTGCCTCCTCAGGTCTCATCAAATAACGTGGCCCGCGGGATGGGTCAAGTGGCGCCCGAACGTGGGGCTCGAGGCACGGTGACCTACCGGACGACGGATAACAAAAGGGGCCCCGGAGAGAATTAGGGTAGAGACGCCCGGACCGCATCACTCGTGCAACGCGGGAGAGTCTTGAGGTAAATGTGTCGTCCAATCGATCAATGGGAAAAAATTTATCTAAAGAGGCTATTTTTTTAAAGGAGATGAAAGGGAATCTTCGGGAGAGAGGATTAAGAGTTAAAAAAAAAGGATTTAGTAAAGTTCTTTCAATATGTGGAGGAGAAGTGTCCCTGGTTAGTGATTGATGGACCAGGAATTCACCCTTTGACTTGGAACAAGGTTGGGAAAGATATTAATAAATTACTCAGAGACGGGGAAAATGTCCCCGATGCCTTTTTTAGTTTTTATGGTGTGATTAGAGATTTTCTAAAGGAAGCAGAGGGAGATGGGCGTGCTTCACATTTACTAGCCCTTGCAGAGGATTTTCTCTCAAACTCCCCCTGCCTGACACCCAAGTGTCCAGAGGTTTATTACATCTACCGGTAAGAGCGCTCTCTGTCTTGTCTGTGTCTCTCTGTCTTGTTACTTTTGTTTTGTACTTTGCAGGCTCGATTTGTACTTTGCAGGCTCTCACTGTGACAGACGTGTCCAGACAGTGAACCTGGCGGCGAAGGGAGACGTCCCAGAGCCCTAAAGCCACCTCAGAGGTGACCATTTGGTTTAGGAGCATCTTTGGGTATCTTCCCCCACGGTGGGAGGAAGTGCCACTTTGTATTTTGTCCCGGGAATTTGCCAGAGCCATTTTGTGGGTTTTTTTGTATGTTTTGTTGTGATCATTGTTACTTTACTCTCTTCTTCTCTTCCAAGAAAAAAGGTGCATGTCTGACTGACAGGGATGTGGAAGCCCCTGATGTCTGTTTAATTAAGGACAGAGATCCTCCAGTCTGGATTGTTTTTGGTGTGATTGATCCTGGAGGGTCAAAACCTCCCCCCCCCCAGAGCACATCAGGCTGTCACTGTTCTTGGAGCTTTGTTGGTTGTCTCGTTGGGACAAAGTTTTTTCGTGTGCCCTTGGTCTTTTGTGTAATGTGTTAATTGTTCTCATTGTTGACTTGACTGTGACGGACGCTATGGGACAGTTCCCTTCTTCTCCACTAAACCTTTGCCTAGCCCACTGAAAGGATGTGTGAGCCACAATAGAGGGAACTGGGTCCCCCACTCCCACTCCCCGACTGAACTGAGATAAACAGGTATCCCCCGCCAGGTGGGGCTTGCATACTGCAAGAGGGGCTTACTGGCTGTGAATGAGGCCGTCGTCTTAGTGCTGATGTTCCGGTTCTTGGATTGTCTGTGTAAATGTTATTTGTTTTTGTCTACTAACCTCCCTTATTTTTCTAGAGGAAGAGGAGGAGAGAGAGGCATAACAAAGGCTACCTCCATCCCTCCCTAGCTCTCTTGCTATCAGGACTGCAGCCAGCTGGCTGCTCTCACGAGGGTGGGGGTGCGTGCTCTCGGTACAGGCGGGCAAAGACGGGAGCTTTGGACAGGGCAATGGGGACTGCCTGCAATTGACAAAAACTGTGTGTACACTGAACAGAGAATCTGACTTTAGTCAGAAGAGTTAACAAAAACTTTTTTTCAGGAACACTGGCAGCCAAGGACACGCTCTATGCCCACTGCTCCCCCTCCCTTCCTTTACTGTGATAACTTCAAGGTTTCTTCTGCCGGCCAGCAGTTTCTCTTGTTAACCCTTCTCTGTCCTGGTATTGCTTAAAAAGAAATGTTAAATTACCAGTTCAAGACACTGAGAAAATTATGCTTTTGTTTCCACAGGAAAAATAAAAATTTACATGGGTTTTGGTCATTTGAGTTCAATGGGTTACAAATACTTGCCATCATTTAAGAGACTTGGTTTCAAATTATTGCTGGTTAAGATAAAAATAATGTTTTTATAAAAAATGACTTGAGATATATATATATATAAATAATGAAATATGTTTCAGATTTCTTTGTCTTGCTATTCTGCTGTTATATTGAGACTCCAAAGGGTCATAGTTGTAAAAATGTCTGTCTACTCTACAGGTGTGAATGAAAAATGTGGCCACATGTATGTTTGGTTTTGAATGTCTGAGTCTGCATGTCCTTTGTGTTAAGGAATACAAGTTAATACTAGTCATCTGGCTATTCAGATACTAGTTTAAAGCATAAAATGTTCTATTTAAATAAAAAAACTGAGAGATATATTTGACTAATATATCTATAAGAGAACAAATTGGCCTGGTTATTGTTACCAAATTTAGAGATATTTTTAAGATTGGGCCTAGATTTGTTTGGCTCAGATACATTTAATAGATAATGGTCCTCAAACCTGTCAAAGATCTGATGAATATGGCATTTACATTATTTGATGAAAAGCTTACTATAGCAAACAGAGACTCCAAGCTCCCCAGCCCCTAGCAATGACTCCCAAGGAATGGCCAATTCCCCTATGCTATGTCAAAAGTATGTAGCTCAGTCTATCGATCCAGTGGGGGTCTAATACCCCAAAGTTTATATTATACATTATATGGATGATTTGTTAATAGCAGGAAAATCTGAAGAAAAAACACAAAATGTAGCTCAAAAGATAATTATCACACTTCAGGACCGAGGATTTCATATAGCTCCAGAGAAGATACAAACCCAATACCCCTTCCTGTTTTTAGGGTTCGAGTTACACCCAGACCTCCTCTATACACAAAAAATCTAGATTAGACAAGATACACTTCGTTGTCTCAATGATTTTCAAAAGCTTTTAGGGGATATCAATTGGCTGTGACCCTATTTAAAAATAACCAAGGGAGAGTTACGCCCCCTTGAGGATATCCTCAAAGGAGACTCCGACCCTCAATCCCCTAGATACCTTATGGTGGAGGCAGAGAGGGTATTACAAAAGGTTGAAACGACCATCACTCAACAACACATGGGATATTTTGACCCAACTCTCCCATTGTATTTGATCATTTTTTCTACAGATTTTGCCCCTACAGGCCTGCTTTGGCAAGAGTCCGTACCTTTACTGTGGGTACATCTTCCTGTTACTAAAAGAAAAATCCTTCCTACTTATCCTTCCCTGGTTTGCCAATCAATAATGTTAGGAATAAAAGCCTCCACTCGATACTTTGGGCATGACCCTGATATTATTGTTATGTCATATGATAAAGAGCAACTTGAATGGTTATGCACCCGTAGTCCTGACTGGGCCATTCTTGTCTGCACCTATGAAGGGAAACTTGATACACAAATGCCCAGTAATAAACTCCTACAATTCTTCTCCCTCACTTCTTTTGTTTTTCTTAAAAATTCCCAAATGGAGGCCATCCCGGACTCCCCTGTGCTTTTCATAGATGGGTCAAGTAATGGTAAAGCTGCTTATGTCCTCAATGGCCAAAAGAATGTTATGACAACCCCTTTTAAGTCAGCTCAGCTGGTGGAGCTATATGCTGCCCTTGCTGTCTTTAAAAATTTTGAAGATTGTTCCTTTAACTTGTATTCAGACAGTAGATATGTGGTAGGGGCTTTACAGGCTTTAGAAATGGTCCCAGTAATCCAACCCATTACTCCCACCTTTCAAATGTTTTCTGAATTACAAAAATTAATCCGACAAAGGTCACTACCCTTTTATGTTGGCCATATTCGTGCCCACACAGGCCTACCTGGACCCCTAGCTCAGGGAAATGAACTTGCTGATTCTGCTACACGTTCTATCTTGATTTCTCACTTGGAACATGATCAGGTAGCAGCCGCTCGTGAGGCGCACCGTCTTCATCACTTCAATGCTCAAACTTTGAGACTAAGGTTCTCAATTGCTAGAGAACAGGCTAGGTAAATTGTAAAAAACTGTAAAAATTGCCTGATGCTCTTACCTGAACCTCATTATGGAGTAAGCCCCAGAGGGCTTATACCTGGACAACTATGGCAGATGGATGTCACCCATGTTCCTTCTTTTGGCAAATTAAAGTTTATACATGTTACTGTAGATACCTTCAGTGGATTTATTTGTGCCTCCGCTCACAGTGGAGAAGCCACCAAAGATGTTATCAATCATATGTTACATTTCTTCACAGTGCTAGGTCAGCTGAAGTGTATAAAAACTGATAATGGTCCAGGATATACTAGTAGCAAATTCAGACAATTTTGTTTACAATTAGGAATTAAACATATCACTGGAATATCCTATAACCCTCAAGGCCAAGGTATCGTGGAGAGAGCTCATCAAACTTTAAAAAATACTCTTAATAAACTTAGCTCACAAGAGACACTATTTCCCCTTAAGGGAAACCACAAAGCTCTGCTTTCTCATGCCCTATTCGTATTAAATTTTTTGACATTGGACGCTTTTGGAAAATCTGCGGCTGAGTGACACTGGCACCCAGAAACCAAACAAGGATATGCGCAGGCCCTTTGGAAAGATCCAATTACTGGAATATGGAGTGGTCCTGATCCAGTTATAATCTGGGGAAAGGGATCTGCATGTATTTATGACTCCAAGGAAAATGGGGCTCATTGGCTACCAGAAAGACTGATTAAGCCTTACTCTACACAGATTGCCTCCCTAGATTAAGGAAAAAATAACTGTTATGTCCAGGACACAACCCTGAGACAAAATTCTCTCTTTTTCTTTCAGAAATGCCTCCAGCTTGGAAAATAAAGGGAGCCACGGACATCTCAATGGCAGGACCTGTTCGTCGCGAGCCTTGGAAGACCAAACCCCTGTTTCATCGTTTGCTTACTACTTTTTCCCCTTCCCCTCTCCTGCATCTCCAAGGAAAGCCCCCATGCTATTAAAAAGCTTACCTGGTGAATTTTCACAGTAACAGGGGAGGAGGTCTGGAAGGTTACTGCAAACCATGCTCCCTATTCCTGGTGGCCATCACTCACTCCTGACTTCTGTCAGCTGGCTGCAGGATTGGATTCTTGGGATATACCTACTATTGGCCAACACCAGTTAAATGGTACAGGGGTTCAAACGATTCCAAACTGCAATCAATTTCCTCATAGTCCTAAAACTACTTGGACAAGCCCTTGTGGGACATTCCATGATAATGACCCTGCTGTGATGACTGCCCCAGGCTGTGTTAGTCCTACAGCTCGTTGTAGGTTAGCACAATCTGACTTTTATGTCTGCCCTAAGGATGGTAGAAGCCGAGCCACGGCTGCTAGATGTGGGGGATTCGAGACCTTCTTTTGTGCTCGATGGGGTTGTGAAACTACAGGGGCAGCTTACTGGAAACCAACTTCATCTTGGGACCTTATTTCAGTTACAAGGGGATACAGTAAGCCTAGCACGAATAGACATTTTTGCTTTAGCCCCTATACTGGGACAGCCTATAATCCAGGGCTATCATTACCTTTAAACATAACCTTCACCCCTCAGGGTAGGGCGAATCGAGAATGGCCCTCAGGAAAAACATGGGGACTCCGCTGGTATCTTGATGGTACAGATAAAGGAGTCATTTTCAAGATCTTGCTAACAATAGAAAACCTGTACCCAAAGTCGGTAGGACCCAATGTAGTTCTCTCTGACCAAAAAGTTCCCTTCAATCATGAAAAGGTGCCATCACCTCCTTCCCCCTCACCTCATCCTCGTCCCTTTCCCTACCATACAAGAACCGTGACAACCATCCTAGACTCCAGTAATGGCACTCTCCGTACTCCTTTTGGAGGAACAGGAGATAGATTGTTTAATTTGGTCCAGGGAGCTTGTCTGGCCCTAAATGCCACAAATCCAAGCAGAACCTTGGGTTGCTGGCTCTGCCTTACCTCCAGTCCCCCTTATTATGAAGGAATCGCCTTTCAGTCTACTGCCAATAACCTTACTTCCCCGAGCAATAGGTGTCAGACTAAGCCACATAAACTAACACTCCCTGAAGTCTCAGGACAAGGTTCTTGTTTGGGCAAGATTCCATCAACCCATAGTCACCTCTGTAAACAAACTCTGACACCCTATAAGGGAAGCTATTATCTTGAAGCACCCAATGGGTCCTACTGGGCCTGTAACAAGGATTGACCCCTTGCATATCTGCTCAGATATTTGATGATTCCCATGAATTTTGTGTGATGGTCCAATTATGGCCTCGTGTCACTTATCATCAAGAAAGCTCAGTGATGGAATTCTTTGAGCAGAGAGGCAGATACACTCGAGAACCTGTGTCTATGACTATTGCCCTATTGTTAGGTATTGGAGGCATTGCTGCAGGAGTTGGTACAGGAACTGCTGCCCTCGTGCAGAGCAACCACCTTATGCAGTTACAAATGGCTATGACTACTGACCTAGAGGCCATAGAAAGATCCATTTCTGCCCTGGAGAAGTCTTTAACCTCGCTCTCTGAGGTTGTGTTACAAAATAGAAGAGGTCTGGATTTACTATTTTTAAAGGAGGGAGGTTTATGTGCAGCCTTGAAGGAAGAATGCTGCTTTTATGCTGATCACACTGGGGTAGTTAGAGAATCAATGGAGAAACTAAGAGAAAGATTAGCACAAAGAAAACGTGATTTTGAAAATCAAAACAATTGGTTTGAGGGCTGGCTAAAGGGGTCCCCTTGGCTTTCTACTCTGATCCCCACCCTCCTGGCCCCCTTGATCATTTTCCTTCTCCTCCTCACCTTTGGTCCTTGGGCTTTTCAACGACTAACACAATTCATCAAAAATCAGATCAATTCGGCCCTATCAAAAACTGTTTCAGTACATTACCATCAGACAAGAGGAAACTATTGAAACAGGTGAAAGGCTCAGGTTCAGTGGCCTATGAACCTAAAAACCCCTATAATTAAAAGCTAGAGATTACTCAATGACGGGAATAGTATGGGGCCTGTGCTGGGAGCACAACGTACAGAGGTCGCCAGAGACCGGCTCAACATGGAACGTTGCCAGACAGGACTGCACCCCATATAGCCTAAGACAGGGGCCCTCTCGATTTATGACCAAAGCCTGCTTTGGCCATTTTATAGAAAGAAGGGGGAATTGTCAGGAGCCAAGTAGCCTAACTGATTCTCATGGGAAAAAGCTGTGTACCCAATCTTCCGTTAACAGTTTCAATAGCAACCATTTTTCAACAAGACCACGATATGAACCTTTTGATCTACTCCCTGAAACATAATGGTTTGCTGTATGGTCCGTTGATCAGGCCCTGGAACAAAGAGACGTTTTCCTGAACCCTACCTTACCCTAACTTCCTCCTAGTGACTTTCCATACACGTATCTACTTCTCCTAGCTCCTAGCATATATAAGCCTGATTCCCCTTGCAATAAACGAGACCTTGACGCAACTCAGACTGACTTTGTCTTCCTTTACGCGCCTGGTCTCCTTTCTCTCTCACCCCCATTGATCTTTCAGGAGGTGCCTCCTCGGGTCTCATCAAATAACGTGGCAAGCGGGACGGGTCAAGATATGGCCCGTGTGTGTAGTAATCACAGTTCTTTTGTTCTGAGCAAGCTCACTGTTCGGACCCCATAGGAAACACAGTAGAATAGAAGAGTGCTCTTTTCTCAAAAGCAGAGTGTGTTTCTTGTAAGGCGAGCTAGCGTTTGTTTCCCAGTCCAAAATGGAGTTGAATCACATGCAGTTTCTGGTCCTACGAGCAAGGGATGTTTTCTGGTAAGGAAAGTCACTATTGTGCTCCCTTTGCCATAAACAGTGCAAATAGCAGTCACGTCTGTTCCCAGCAAGTACAGTGTATTGGATTGAAGAGGAGCTACTGTTCTTGTCAGTTTCCTAAGTAAAATTGAACTAGATATGGCCGTGTGTGTAGGAAGCACAGTTCTTTTGTTCTGAGCAAGCTCACTGTTCTGGACCTATAGACAACACAGAAGAGTAGAAGAGTGCTCTTTTCTCAGAAGCAGAGTGTGTTTCTTGTAAGGCGAGCTAGTGTTTGTTTCCCAGTCCTAAATGGAGTTGAATTACATGCAGTTTCTTGTTCTATGAGCAAGAGTTGTTTTCTGGTAAAAAGGGTCACTATTGCGGTCCTATTGCCATGCACAGTGCAAACAACACTCGCTACTGTTCTTTGCAAGTACAGTGTATTGGACAGAAGAGGAGCTACTGTTCTTGTCAGTTTCCTAAGCAGAGTTGAACTAGATATGGCCCGTGTGTGTAGGAAGCACAGTTCTTTTGTTCTGAGCAAGCTCACAGTTCGGACCCCATAGGAAACACCGTAGAGTAGAAGAGTGCTCTTTTCTCAAAAGCAGAGTGTATTTCTTGTAAGGCCAGCTAGCATTTGTTTCCCAGTCATAAATCGAGTTGAATCACATGTAGTTTCTGATCTTAGGAGCAAGAGTTGTTTTCTGGTAAGAACAGTCACTATTGCGCTCCCATTGTCATACACAGGGCAAATAGCACTGGCGTCTGTTCCCAGCATGTACAGTGTATTGGACTGAAGAGGATCTACTGTTCTTGTCAGTTTCCTAAGCAGAGTTGAACTAGATATGGCCCGTGTGTGTAGGAAGCACAATTCTTTTGTTCTGAGCAAGCTCACTGTTTTGGCACTATAGGAAACAATGTAGAGTAGAAGAGTGCTCTTTTCTCAAAAGCAGAGTGTGTTTCTTGTAAGGCGAGCAAGCTTTTGTTTCCCAGTCCTAAATGGAGTTGAATCACATGCAGTTTCTGGTCCTACGAGCAAGAGTAGTTTTCTAGTAAGAAGAGTCACTATTGCGCTCCCTTTGTCATACACAGGGCAAATAGCACTCGCATCTGTTCCCAGGATATACAGTGTATTGGACTGAAGACGATCTACTGTTCTTGTCAGTTTCCTAAGCAAAGTTGAACTAGATATGGCCCGTGTGTGCAGGAAGTACACTTCTTTTGTTCTGAGCAAGCTCACTCTTCTGGCCCTATAAGAAACACAGGAGAGTAGAAGAGTGCTCTTTTGCAAAAGCAGAATGTGTTTCTTGTAAGGCGAGCTAGCGTTTGTTTCCCAGTCCTAAATTGAGTTCAATCACATGCAGTTTCTGGTCCTATGAGCTAGAGTTGTTTTATGGTAAGAAGAGTCACTATTGCGCTCCATTTCCCGTACACAGTGCAAATAGCACTCGCGTCTGTTCCCAGCAAGTACAGTGTATTAGACTGAAGAGGAGCTACTGTTCTTGTCAGTTTCCTAAGCAGAGTTGAACTAGATATGACCCGTGTGTGTAGGAAGCACAGTTCTTTTGTTCTGAGCAAGCTCACTGTTGAACCCCATAGGAAACACAGTAGAGTAGAATAGTGCACTTTTCTCAAAAGCAGAGTGTGTTTCTTGTAAGGCGAGCTAGCGTTCGTTTCCCAGTCCTAAATGGAGTTGAAATACACATGCAGTTTCTGGTCCTATGAGCTAGAGTTGTTTTCTGGTAAGAAGAGTCACTATTGCGCTCCCTTTGCCATACACAGTGCAAATAGCACTCGCGTCTGTTCCCAGCAAGTACAGTGTATTTGAATGAAGAAGAGCTACTGTTTTTGTCAGTTTCCTAATGAGAGTTGAACTAGATATGACCCGTGTGTGTAGGAAGCACAGTTCATTTGTTCTGAGCAAGCTCACTGTTCGGACCTCATAGGAAACACAGTAGAGTAGAAGAATACTCTTTTCTCAAAAGCAGAGTGTGTTTTATTGTAAGGCGAGCTAGCTTTTGTTTCCCAGTCGTAAATGAAGTTGAATCACATGCATTTTCTGGTCCTACGAGTAGAGTTGTTTTTGGTAAGAAGAGTCACTATTGAGCTCCCATTGCCATACACAGTGCAAATAGCACTTGCGTCTGTTCCAATCAAGTACAGTGTATTGGACTGAAGAGGAGCTACTATTTTTGTCAGTTTCCTAATCAGAATTGAACTAGATATGGCCCGTGTGTTTAGGAAGCACAGTTCTTTTGTTCTGAGAAAGCTCACTGTTTGGACCCCATAGGAAACACAGTAGAGTACAAGAGTGCTCTTTTCTCAAAAGCAGAGTGTGTTTCTTGTAAGGTGAGCTAGCGTTTTTTTCCCACCCCTAAATGGAGTTTAATCACATGCAGATTTTGGTCCTACGAGCAAGAGTTGTTTTCTGTTAAGGAAAGTCACTATTGCGCTCCCCTTGCCATACACAGCACAAATAGCACTCACGTCTGTTCCCAGCAAGTACAGAGTATTGGACTGAAGAGGAGCTACTGTTCTTGTCAGTTTCCTAAGCAGAGTTGAACTAGATATGTCCCGTGTGTATAGGAAGCACAGCTCTTTTGTTCTGAGCAAGCTCACTGTGCAGACCCAATAGGAAACTCAGTGCTCTTTTCTCAAAAGCAGAGTGTGTTTCTTGTAAGGCGAGATAGCATTTGCTTCCCTGACCTAAATGGAGTTGAATCACATGCAGTTTCTGGTCCTACAAGCAAGAGTTGATTTCTGGTAAGAAGAGTCACTATTGCGCTCGCATTGTCATACACAGGGCAAATAGCACTGGCATCTTTTCCCAGCATGTACAGTGTATTGGACTGAAGAAGATCTACTGTTCTTGTCAGTTTCCTATGCAGAGTTGAACTAGATATAGCCCGTGTGTGTAGGAAGCACAGTTCTTTTGTTCTGAGCAAGCTCACTGTTCTGGCCCTATAGGAAACACAGTAGAGTAGAAGAGTGCTCTTTTCTCAAAAGCAGAGTGTGTTTCTTGCAAGGCGAGCTAGTGTTTGTTTCCCAGTCCTAAATGGAGTTGAATCACATGCAGTTTCTGTTCCTACGAGCAAGAGATGTTTTCTGGTAAGAAGAGTCACTATTGTGCTCCCATTGTCATACAAAGGGCAAATAGCACTGGCTTCTTCTCCCAGCATGTACAGTGTATTGCACTGAAGAGGATCTACTGTTCTTGTCAGTTTCCTAAGCAGAATTGAAATAGATATGGCCATGTGTGCAGGAAGTACTTTTCTTTTGTTCTGAGCAAGCTCACTGTTCGGACCCCATAGGAAATACAGTAGAGTAGAAGAGTGCTCTACTCTCTAAAGCAGAGAGTGTTTCTTGTAAGTCGAGCTAGTGTTTTTTTCCCAGTCCTAAATGGAGTTGAATCACATGCAGTTACTCGTCCTAAGAGCAAGAGTTGTTTTCTGGTAAAAGAGTCACTCTTGTGCTCCCATTGCGGTACACAGTGCAAATTGCACTCGCATCTGTTCCCAGCAAGTACAGTGTATTGGACTGAAGAGGAGCCACTGTTCTCATCAGTTTCCTAAGCAGAGTTGAACTAGATATGGCCCGTGTGTGTAGGAAGCACTGTTCTTTTGTTCTGAGCAAGCTCACTCTTCTGGCCCTATAGGAAACACAGTAGAGTAGAAGAGTGCTCTTTTCTCAAAAGCAGAGTGTGTTTCTTGTAAGGCAGGATAGCATTTGTTTCCCAGTCCTAAATGGAGTTGAATCACATGCAGTTTTTGGTCCTATGCACAAGAGTTGTTTTCTGGTAAGGAAAGTCACTATTGCGCTCCCATTGCCAAACACAGTGCAAATAGCACTCGCATCTGTTCCCAGCATGTACAGTGTATTGGACTGAAGAGGATCTACTGTTCTTGTCAGTTTCCTAAGCAGAATTGAACTAGATGTGGCCATTTGTGTAGGAAGCACAGTTCTTTTGTTCTGAGCAAGCTCACTGTACTGGCCCTATAGGAAACAGAGTAGAGTACAAGAGTGCTCTTTTCTCAAAAGCAGAGTGTGTTTCTTGTAAGGCGAGCTAGAATTTGATTCCCAGTCCTAAATGGAGTTGAATCACATGCAGTTTTTGGTCCTACGAGCAAGAGTTGTTTTCTCGTAAGGATAGTCACTATTGCGCTCCCATTGACATACACAGTGCAAATAGCACTTGCGTCTGTTCCCAGCAAGTACAGTGTATTGGACTGAAGAGGAGCTACTGTTCTTCTCAGTTTCCTAACCAGAGTTGAACTAGATATGGCCCGTGTGTGGAGGAAGCACAGTTCTTTTGTTCTGAGCAAGCTCACTGTTTGGACCCCGTAGGAAACACAGTAGAGTAGAAGAGTGCTCTTTTCTCAAAAGCCGAGTGTGTTTAGTGTAAGGCGACCTAGCGTTTGCTTCCCAGTCCAAAATGGAGTTGAATCACATGCAGTTTCTGGTCCTAAGACCAAGAGTTGTTTTCTGGTAAGAAGTGTCACTATTGCGCTCCCATTGCCATACTCAGTGCAAATAGCACTCGCATCTGTTCCAATCAAGTACAGTGTATTGGACTGAAGAAGAGATACTGTTCTTGTCAGTTTCCTAAGCAGAGTTGAACTAGATATGGCCCGTGTGCGTAGGAAGCACAGTTTTTTTGTTCTGAGCAAGCTCACTGTTTGGAACCCATAGGACACATAGTAGAGAAGAAGAGTGCTCTTTTCTCAAAAGCAGAGTGTGTTTCTTGTAAGGCGAGCTAGCATTTGTTTCCCAGTCCTAAATGAGTTTGAATCACATGCAGATTCCGGTCCTACGAGTAGAGTTATTTTTTGGTAAGAAGAGTCACTATTGCGCTCCCATTGCCATACACAGTACAAATAACACTTGCGTCTGTTCCAATCAATTACAGTGTATTGGAATGAAGAGGAGCTACTCTTCTTGTCAGTTTCCTAATCAGAGTTGAACTAGATATGGCCCGTGTGTATAGGAAGCACAGTTCTTTTGTTCTGAGCAAGCTAACTGTTCGGACCCCATAGGAAACACAGTTGAGTAGAAGAGTGCTCTTTTCTCAAAAGCAGAGTGTGTTTCTTGTAAGGCGAGCTAGCGTTTGTTTCCCAGTCCTAAATGGAGTTGAATCACATGCAGTTTTTGGTCCTACGTGCAAGAGTTGTTTTCTGGTAAGGAAAGTCACTATTGCGCTCCCATTGCCAAACACAGTGCAAATAGCACTCGCATCTGTTCCCAGCAAGTACAGTGTATTGGACTGAAGAAGAGCTACTGTTCTAGTCAGTTTCCTAAGCAGAATTGAACTGGATATGACCCGTGTGTGTAGGAAGCACAGTTCTTTTGTTCTGAGCAAGCTCACTGTTGGAACCCCATAGGAAACACAGTAGAGTAGATATGTGCCCTATTCTCAAAAGCAGAGCGTGTTTCTTGTAAGGCGATCAAGCGTTTGTTTCCCAGACATAATTGGATTGAATCAAATGCAGTTTCTGGTCCTAAGAGCAAGAGTTGTTTCCTGGTAAGAAGAGTCACTTTTGTGCTCCCATTGCCGTACACAGTGCAAATAGCACTTGTGTCTGTTCCCAGTAAGTACAGTGTATTGGACTGAACAGGAGCTACTGTCCTCATCAGTTTCCTAAGCAGAGTTGAACTAGATATGGCCCGTGTGTGTAGGAAGCACAGTTGTTTTGTTCTGAGATAGCTCACTGTTCTGGCCCTATAGGAAACACAGTAGAGTAGAAGATTGCTCTTTTCTCAAAAGCAGAGCGTGTTTCTTGTAAGGCAAGCTAGCGTTTGTTTCCCAGTCCTAAATGGAGTTCAATCAAAAGCAGTTTTTGGTCCTACAAGCAAGAGTTGTTTTCTGGTAAGAAGAGTCACTATTGTGCTCCCATTGCCATACACAGTACAAATAGCACTCGCGTCTGTTCCCAGCAAGTACAGTGTATTGGACTGCAGAGGAGCTACTGTTCTTGTCAGTTTCCTAAGTAGAGATGAACCAGATATGACCCGTGTGTGTACTAAGCACTGTTCTTTTGTTCTGAGCAAGATCACTGTTTGAACCCCATAGGAAACACAGTAGAGTAGAAGAGTGCACTTTTCTCAAAAGCAGAGTGTGTTTCTGGTAAGGCGAGCTAGCGTTTGTTTCCCAGTCCTAAATGGAGTTGAAATACACATGCAGTTTCTGGTCCTATGAGCTAGAGTTGTTTTCTGGTAAGAAGAGTCACTATTGTGCTCCATTTCCCGTACACAGTGCAAATAGCACTCGTGTCTGTTCCCAGCAAGTACAGTGTATTAGACTGAAAAGGAGCTACTGTTCTTGTCAGTTTCCTAAGCAGAGTTGAACTAGATATGACTCGTGTGTAGGAAGCACATATCTTTTGTTCTGAGCAAGCTCACTGTTTGAAACTCATAGGAAACACAGTAGAGTAGATGAGTGCCCTATTCTCAAAAGCAGAGTGTGTTTCTTGTAAGGCAAGCTGGCGTTTGTTTCCCAATCAAATGGAGTTGAATCACATGCAGTTTCTAGTCCTAAGAGCAAGAGTTGTTTTCTGGTAAGAAGAGTCACTATTGCGCTCCCATTGCCATACATAGTACAAATAGCACTCGCATCTGTTTCCAGCATGTACAGTGTATTTGAATGAAGAGGAGCTACAGTTTTTGTCAGTTTCCTAAGCAGAGTTGAACTAGATATGACCGGTGTTTGTAGGAAGCACACTTCATTTGTTCTGAGCAAGCTCACTGTTCGGACCCCATAGGAAACACAGTAGAGTAGAAGAGTACTCTTTTCTCAAAAGCAGAGTGTGTTTCTTGTAAGACGAGCTAGCTTTTGTTTCCCAGTCGTAAATGAAGTTGAATCACATGCCTGTTTCTGGTCCTACGAGTAGAGTTGTTTTTTGGTAAGAAGAGTCACTATTGAGCTCCCATTGCCATACACAGTGCAAATAGCACTTGCGTCTGTTCCAATCAAGTACAGTGTATTGGACTGAAGAGGAGCTACTGTTCTTGTCAGTTTCCTAAGCAGAGTTGAACTGATATGGCCCGTGTGTGTAGGAAGCACAGTTCTTTTGTTTTGAGCAAGCTCACTTTCTGGCCCTATAGAAAACACAGTAGAGTAGAAGAGTGCTCTTTTCTCAAAAGCAGAGTGTGTTTCTTGTAAGGCGAGCTAGCGTTTGTTTCCCAGTCCTAAATGGAGTTGAATCACATGCAGCTTCTGGACGTACAAGCAAGAGTTGTTTTCTGGTAAGGAAAGTCATTATTGCACTCCCATTGCCATTCCTAGTGCAAATAGCACTCGATTCTGTTCCCAGCAAGTACAGTGTATTGGACTGAAGAGGAGCTACTATTCTTGTCAGTTTCCTAATCAGAGTTGAACTAGATATGGCCCGTGTGTTTAGGAAGCACAGTTCTTTTGTTGTGAGAATGCTCACTGTTTGGACACCATAGGAAACACAGTAGAGAAGAAGAGTGCTCTTTTCTCAAAAGCAGAGTGTGTTTTTTGTAAGGTGAGCGAGCGTTTGTTTCCCACCCCTAAATGGAGTTTAATCACATGAAGTTTTTGGTCCTACGAGCAAGAGTTGTTTTCTGGTAAGGAAAGTCACTATTGCGCTCCCCTTGCCATACACAGCACAAATAGCACTCACGTCTGTTCCCAGCAAGTACAGAGTATTGGACTGAAGAGGAGCTACTGTTCTTGTCAGTTTCCTAAGCAGAGTTGAACTAGATATGGCCCGTGTGTATAGGAAGCACAGTCTTTTTTTTGTGAGCAAGCTCACTGTGCGGACCCTATAGGAAACTCAGTGCTCTTTTCTCAAAAGCAGAGTGTGTTTCTTTTAAGGCGAGATAGCATTTGCTTCCCAGACCTAAATGGAGTTGAATCACATGCAGTTTCTGGTCCTACAAGCAAGAGTTGATTTCTGGTAAGAAGAGTCACTATTGCGCTCGCATTGTCATACACAGGGCAAATAGCACTGGCGTCTTTTCCCAGCATGTACAGTGTATTGGACAAAAGAGGATCTACTGTTCTTGTCTGTTTCCTATGCAGAGTTGAACTAGATATAGCCCGTGTGTGTAGGAAGCACAGTTCTTTTGCTCTGAGCAAGCTCACTGTTCTGGCCCTATAGGAAACACAGTAGAGTAGCAGAGTGCTCTTTTCTCAAAAGCAGAGTGTGTTTCTTGTAAGGCGAGCTAGTGTTTGTTTCCAAGTCCTAAATGGAGTTGAATCACATGCAGTTTCTGTTCCTACGAGCAAGAGATGTTTTCTGGTAAGAAGAGTCACTATTTTGCTCCCATTGTCATACACAGGGCAAATAGCACTGGCTTCTTCTCCCAGCATGTACAGTGTATTGCACTGAAGAGGATCTACTGTTCTTGTCAGTTTCCTAAGCAGAATTGAACTAGATATGGCCATGTGTGCAGGAAGTACATTTCTTTTTTTCTGAGCAAGCTCACTGTTCGGACCCCATACGAAATACAGTAGGGTAGATGAGTGCTCTTTTCTCAAAAGCAGAGTGTGTTTCTTGTAAGCCGAGCTAGTGTTTTTTTCCCAGTCCTAAATAGTGTTGAATCACATGCAGTTACTGTTCCTAAGAGTAAGAGTTGTTTTCTGGTAAGAAGAGTCACTATTGTGCTCCCATTGCCGTACACAGTGCAAATTGCACTCACATCTGTTCCCAGCAAGTACAGTGTATTGGACTGAAGAGGAGCTACTGTTCTCATCAGTTTCCTAAGCAGAGTTGAACTAGATATGGCCCATGTGTGTAGGAAGCACAGTTCTTTTGTTCTGAGCAAGCTCACTGTTCTGGCCCTATAGGAAACACAGTAGAGTAGAAGAGTGCTCTTTTCTCAAAAGCAGAGTGTGTTTCTTGTAAGGCAAGCTAGCGTTTGTTTCCCAGTCCTAAATGGAGTTGAATCACATGCAGTTTTTGGTCCTACGCGCAAGAGTTGTTTTCTGGTAAGGAAAGTCACTATTGTGCTCCCATTGCCAAACACAGTGCAAATAGCACTCGCATCTGTTCCCAGCAAGTACAGTGTATTGGACTGAAGAGGAGCTACTGTTCTTGTCAGTTTCCTAAGCAGAATTGAACTGGATATGGCCATTTGTGTAGGAAGCACAGTTCTTTTGTTCTGAGCAAGCTCACTGTACTGGCCCTATAGGAAACACAGTAGAGTTAAGACTGCTCTTTTCTCAAAAGCAGAGTGTTTTTCTTGTAAGGTGAGCTAGCGTTTGTTTCCCAGTCCTAAATGGAGTTGAATCACATGCAGTTTTTGGTACTACGAGCAAAAGTTGTTTTCTGGTAAGGAAAGTCACTATTGTGCTCCCATTGCCAAACACAGTGCAAATAGCACTCGCATCTGTTCCCAGCAAGTACAGTGTATTGGACTGAAGCGGAGCTACTGTTCTTCTGAGTTTCCTAAGCAGAGTTGAACTAGATATGGCCCGTGTGCGTAGGAAGCACAGTTCTTTTGTTCTGAGCAAGCTCACTGTTCGGAACCCATGGGACACATAGTAGAGAAAAAGAGTGCTCTTTTCTCAAAAGCAGAGTGTGTTTCTTGTAAGGCAAGCTAGCTTTTGTTTCCCAGTCCTAAATGAATTTGAATCACATGCAGTTTCTGGTCCTACGAGTAGAGTTATTTTTTGGTAAGAAGGGTCACTATTGCGCTCCCATTGCCATACACAGTACAAATAGCACTTGTGTCTGTTCCAATCAAGTACAGTGTATTGGACTGAAGGGGAGCTACTGTTCTTGTCAGTTTCCTAAGCAGAGTTGAACTAGATGTGGCCCGTGTGTATAGGAAGCACAGTTCTTTTGTTCTGAGTAAGCTCACTGTTGTGACCATATAGGAAACACAGTAGAGTAGAAGAGTGCTGTTTTCTCAAAAGCCGAGTGTGTTTCTTGTAATGCGAGCTAGTATTTGCTTCCCAGTCCTAAATGGATTTGAATCACATGCAGTTTCTGGTCCTACAAGCAAGAGTTTTTTCTGGTAATAAAAGTCACTATAGAGCCAGACGGTGGTGGCGCACGCCTTTAATCCCAGCACTTGGGAGGCAGAGCCAGGTGGATCTCTGTGAGTTCGAGGCAAACCTGGGCTACCAACTGAGTCCCAGGAAAGGTGCAAAGCTACACAGAGAAACCATGTCTTGAAAAACCAAAAAAAAAAAAATTAATATTGGGCTCCCATTTTCATACACAGTGCAAATACCACTGACATCGGTTCCCAGCAAGTACAGTGTATTGGACTGAAGAGGATCTACTGTTCTTGTCAGTTTCCTAAGCAGAATTGAACTAGATATGGCCCGTGTGTGTAGGAAGCACAGTTCTTTGTTCTGAGCAAGCTCACTGTTTGGACCTCATAGGAAACACAGTAGAGTAGAAGTGTGCCCTATTCTCAAAAGCAGAGCTTGTTTCTTGTAAGGCGAGCTAGCGTTTGTTTCCCAGTCCTAAGTGGATTGAATCAAACGCAGTTTCTGGTCCTAAGAGCAAGAGGTGTTTTCTGGTAAGAAGAGTCACTATTGTGCTCCAATTGCTGTACACAGTGCAAATAGCACTCACATCTGTTTCCAGTAAGTACAGTGTATTGGAGTGAAGAAGAGCTACTGTTCTCATCAGTTTCCTAAGCAGAGTTGAACTAGATATGGCCCGTGTGTGTAGGAAGCACAGTTCTTTTGTTCTGAGCAAGCTCACTGTTCAGACCCCATAGGAAACCCAGTAGAGTAGAAGAGTGCTCTTTTCTCAAAAGCAGAGTGTGTTTCTTGTAAGGCGAGCTGGCGTTTGTTTCCCAGTCCTAAATGAGTTTGAATCACATGCAGTTTCCGGTCCTACGAGTAGAGTTATTTTTTGGTAAGAAGAGTCACTATTGGGCTCCCATTGCCATGCACAGTACAAATAACACTTGCGTCTGTTCCAATCAAGTACAGTGTATTGGACTGAAGAGGAGCTACTATTCTTGTGAGTTTCCTAAGCAGAGTTGAACTAGATATGGCCCGTGTGTATAGGAAGCACAGTTCTTTTGTTCTGAGCAAGCTCACTGTTCGGACACCGTAGGAAACACAGAGGAGTAGAAGAGTGTTCTTTTCTCAAAAGCAGAGTGTGTTTCTTGTAAGGCGAGCTAGCATTTGTTTCCCAGTCCTAAATGGAGTTGAATCACATGCAGTTTTTGGTCCTACGCGCAAGAGTTGTTTTCTGGTAAGGAAAGTCACTATTGCGCTCCCATTGCCAAACACAGTGCAAATAGCACTCACATCTCTTTCCAGCAAGTACAGTGTATTGGACTGAAGAGAAGCTACTGTTCTTGTCAGTTTCCTAAGCAGAATTGAACTGGATATGGCCATTTGTGTAGGAAGCACAGTTCTTTTGTTCTGAGCAAGCTCACTGTACTGGCCCTATAGGAAACAGAGTAGAGTAGAAGAGTGCTCTTTTCTCAAAAGCCGAGTGTGTTTAGTGTAAGGCGACCTAGCGTTTGCTTCCCAGTCCAAAATGGAGTTGAATCACATGCAGTTTCTGGTCCTAAGAGCAAGAGTTGTTTTCTGGTAAGAAGTGTCACTATTGCGCTCCCATTGCCATACACAGTGCAAATAGCACTCGCATCTGCTCCCAGCAAGTACAGTGTATTGGATTGAAGAGGAGCTACTGTACTTGTCAGTTTCCTAAGCAGACTTGAACTAGATATGGCCCGTGTGTGTAGGAAGCACAGTTCATTTGTTCTGAGCAAGCTCACTGTTCGGACCCCATAGGAATCACAGTAGAGTAGAAGAGTACTCTTTTCTCAAAAGCAGAGTGTGTTTCTTGTAAGGCGAGCTAGCTTTTGTTTCCCAGTCTTAAATGAAGTTGAATCACATGCAGTTTCTGGTCCTACGAGTAGAGTTGTTTTTGGTAAGAAGAGTCACTATTGAGCTCCCATTGCCATACACAGTGCAAATAGCACTTGCGTCTGTTCCAATCAAGTGCAGTGTATTGGACTGAAGAGGAGATACTGTTCTTGTCAGTTTCCTAAGCAGAGTTGAACTGATATGGCCCGTGTGTATAGGAAGCACAGTTCTTTTGTTTTGAGCAAGCTCAGTTTCTGGCCCTATAGAAAACACAGTAGAGTAGAAGAGTGCTCTTTTCTCAAAGGCAGAGTGTGTTTCTTGTAAGGCGAGCTAGCGTTTGTTTCCCAGTCCTAAATGGAGTTGAATCACATGCAGTTTTTGGTCCTACGCGCAAGAGTTGTTCTCTGGTAAGAGAAGTCACTATTGTGCTCCCATTGCCAAACACAGTGCAAATAGCACTCGCATCTGTTCCCAGCAAGTACAGTGTATTGGACTGAAGAAGAGCTACTGTTCTTGTCAGTTTCCTAAGCAAAATTGAACTGGATATGGCCATTTGTGTAGGAAGCAAAGTTCTTTTGTTCTGAGCAAGCTCACTGTTCTCGCCCTATAGGAAACACAGTAGAGTAGAAGAGTGCTCTTTTCTCAAAAGCAGAGTTTGTTTCTTGTAAGGAGAGCTAGCGTTTGTTTCCCAGTCCTAAATGGAGTTGAATCACATGCAGTTTTTGGTCCTACGAGCAAGACTTGTTTTCTGGTAAGGAAAATCACTATTGCGCTCCCATTGCCATACACAGTGCAAATAGCACTGGCGTCTGTACCCAGCATGTACAGCGTATTGGACTGAAGAGGATCTACTGTTCTTTAAAGTTTCCTAAGCAGAGTTGAACTAGATATGGCCCCTGTGTGGAGGAAGCACAGTTCTTTTGTTCTGAGCAAGCTCACTGTTCGGAACCCATAGGACACATAGTAGAGAAGAAGAGTGCTCTTTTCTCAAAAGCAGAGTGTGTTTCTTGTAAGGCGAGCTAGCTTTTGATTCCCAGTCCTAAATGAATTTGAATCACATGCAGTTTCTGGTTCTACGAGTAGAGTTATTTTTTGGTAAGAAGAGTCACTATTGTGCTCCCATTGTCATACACAGGGCAAATAGCACTGGCATTTGTTCCCAGCATGTACAGAGTATTGGACTGAAGAGGATCTACTGTTCTTGTCAGGTTTCTAAGCAGAGTTGAACTAGATATGGCCCGTGTGTGTATGAAGCACATTTCTTTTGTTCTGAGCAAGCTCACTGTTCTGGCCATATAGGAAACATAGTAGAGTAGAAGAGTCATCTTTTCTCAAAAGCAGAGTGTGTTTCCAGTAAGGCAAGCTAGCGTTTGTTTCCCAGTCCTAAATGGAGTTGAATCCCATGCAGTTTCTGTTCTTAGGAGCAAGAGTTGTTTTCTGTTAAAAAGAGTCACTATTGCGCTCCCAATGCCATACACAGTGCAAATAGCACTCGCGTCTGTTCCCAGCAAGTACAGTGTATTGGACTGAAGAGGTTCTACTGTTCTTGTCAGTTTTCTAAGCAGACTTGAACTAGATATGGACCGTGTGTATAGGAAGCACAGTTTTTGTTCTGAGCAAGCTCACTGTTCGGTCCCCATAGGAAACACAGTAGAGTAGAAGAGTGCTCTTTTCTCAAAAGCAGAGCGTGTTTCTTGTAAGGCGAGCTAGCATTTGTTTCCCAGTCCTAATGGGAGTTGAATCACATGCAGTTACTGGTACTAAGAGCAAGAGTTGTTTTCTGGTAAGAAGAGTCACTATTGTGCTTCCATTGCCGTACACCGTGCAAATAGCACTCGCATTTGTTCCCAGCAAGTACAGTGTATTGGACTGAAGAGGAGCTACTGTTCTAGTCAGTTTCCTAAGCAGAGTTGAACTAGATATGGCCCGTGTGTGTAGGAAGCATAGTTCTTTTGTTCTGAGCAAGCTCACTGTTCTGGCCCTATAGGAAACACAGTAGAGTAGAAGAGTGCTCTTTTCTCAAAAGCAGAGTGTGTTTCTTGTAAGGCGAGCTAGCGTTTGTTTCCCAGTTCTAAATGGAGTTGAATCACATGCAGTTTTTGGTCCTACGCGCAAGAGTTGTTTTCTGGTAAGGAAAGTCACTATTGCGCTCCCATTGCCAAAAACAGTACAAATAGCACTCGCATCTGTTCCCAGCAAGTACAGTGTATTGGACTGAAGAGGAGGTACTGTTCTTGTCAGTTTCCTAAGCAGAGTTGAACTAGATATGGCCCATGTGCGTAGGAAGCACAGTTCTTTTGTTCTGAGCAAGCTCACTGTTCGGAACCCATAGGACACATAGTAGAGAAGAAGAGTGCTCTTTTTTCAAAAGCAGAGTGTGTTTCTTGTAAGGCGAGCTAGCATTTGTTTCCCAGTCCTAAATGAGTTTGAATCACATGCAGATTCCAGTCCTACGAGTAGAGTTATTTTTTGGTAAGAAGAGTCACTATTGCGCTCACATTGCCATACACAGTACAAATAACACTTGCGTCTGTTCCAATCAATTACAGTGTATTGGAATGAAGAGGAGCTACAATTCTTGTAAGTTTCCTAAGCAGAGTTGAACTAGATATGGCCCGTGTGTACAGGAAGCACAGTTCTTTTGTTCTGAGCAAGCTCACTGTTCGGACCCCATAGGAAACACAGTAGAGTAGAAGAGTGCTCTTTTCTCAAAAGCCGAGTGTGTTTAGTGTAAGGCGACCTAGTGTTTGCTTCCCAGTCCTAAATGGAGTTGAATCACATGCAGTTTCTGGTCCTAAGAGCAAGAGTTGTTTTTTGGTAAGAAGTGTCACTATTGCGCTCCCATTGCCACACACAGTGCAAATAGCAATTGCATCTGCTCCCAGCAAGTACAGTGTATTGGATTGAAGAGGAGCTACTGTACTTGTCAGTTTCCTAAGCAGACTTGAACTAGATATGGCCCGTGTGTGTAGGAAGCACAGTTCATTTGTTCTGAGCAAGCTCACTGTTCGGACCCCATAGGAAACACAGTAGAGTAGAAGAGTACTCTTTTCTCAAAAGCAGAGTGTGTTTCTTGTAAGGCGAGCTACTGTTTGTTTCCCTGTCGTAAATGAAGTTGAATCACATGCAGTTTCTGGTCCTACGAGTAGAGTTGTTTTTTGGTAAGAGGAGTCACTATTGAGCTCCCATTGCCATACACAGTGCAAATAGCACTTGCGTCTGTTCCAATCAAGTACAGTGTATTGGACTGAAGAGCATATACTGTTCTCGTCAGTTTCCTAAGCAGAGTTGAACTAGATATGGCCCGTGTGTATAGGAAGCACAGTTCTTTTGTTTTGAGCAAGCTCACTTTCTGGCCCTATAGAAAACACAGTAGAGTAGAAGAGTGCTCTTTTCTCAAAAGCAGAGTGTGTTTCTTGTAAGGCGAGCTAATGTTTGTTTCCCAGTCCTAAAAGGATTGAATGACATGCAGTTTTTGGTCCTATGAGCAAGAGTTGTTTTCTGGTAAGAAGAGTCACTATTGTGCTCCCATTGCCATACACAGTGCAAATAGCTCTCGATTCTGTTCCCTTCAAGTACAGTGTATTGGACTGAAGAGGAGCTACTATTCTTGTCAGTTTCCTATTCAGAGTTGAACTAGATATGGCCCGTGTGTTTAGGAAGCACAGTTCTTTTGTTCTGAGAAAGCTCACTGCTTGGACCCCATAGCAAACACAGTAGAGTAGAAAAGTGCTCTTTTCTCAAAAGCAGAGTGTGTTTCTTGTAAGGCGAGCTGGCATTTGTTTCCCAGTCCTAAATGGAGTTGAATCACATGCAGGTTCTGGTCCTACAAGCAAGAGTTGTTTTCTGGTAAAAAGAGTCACTATTGCCCTCCCATTGTCATACACAGGGCAAATAGCACTGGTGTCTGTTCCCAGCATGTACAGTGTATTGGACTGAAGAGGATCTACTGTTCTTGTCAGTTTCCTAAGCAGAATTGAACTAGATACGGCCATGTGTGTAGGAAGCACAGTTCTTTTGTTCTGAGCAAGCTCACTGTTCTGGCCCTATAGGAAACACAGTAGAGTAGAAGAGTGTTCTTTTCTCAAAAGCAGAGTGTGTTTATTGTAAGGCAAGATAGCGTTTGCTTCCCAGACTTAAATGGAGTTGAATCACATGCACTTTCTGGTCCTACAAGCAAGAGTTTTTTTGTGGTAATAAGAGTCAGTATTGCGCTCGCATTGTCATACACAGGGCAAATAGCACTGCCATCTTTTCCCAGCATGTACAGTGTATTGGACTGAAGAGATTCTACTGTTCTTGTCAGTTTCCTATGCAGAGTTGAACTAGATATAGCCCGTGTGTGTAGAAAGCACAGTTCTTTTGTTCTGAGCAAGCTCACTGTTCGGACCCCATAGTAAACACAGTAGAGTAGAAGAGTGCTCTTTTCTCAAAAGCAGAGTGTGTTTCTTGTAAGGCTAGCTAGCGTTTGCTTCCCAGTCCTAAATGAAGTTGAATCACATGCAGTTTCTGGTCCTACGAGCAAGAGTTGTTTTCTGGTAAGAAGAGTCACTATTGCACTCCCATTGACATAAACAGGGCAAATAGCACTGGCGTCTGTTCCCAGCATGTACAGTGTATTGGACTGAAGAAGATCTACTGTTCTTGTCAGGTTCCTAAGCAGAGTTGAACTAGATATGGCCCGTATGTGTATGAAGCACATCTCTTTTGTTCTGAGCAATCTCACTGTTCTGGACCTATAGGAAACACAGTAGAGTAGATGTGTGCCCTATTCTCAAAAGCAGAGTGTGTTTCTTGTAAGGCGAGCTGGCATTTGTTTCCCAATCCAAAATGGAGTTGAATCACATGCAGTTTCTGGTCCTACGAGCAAGAGTTGTTTTCTGGTAAGAAGAGTCACTATTGTGCTCCCATTGCTGTATACAGTGCAAATTGCACTCGCGTCTGTTCCCAGCAAGTACAGTGTATTGGAATGAAGAGGAGCTACTGTTCTCGTCAGTTTCCTAAGCAGAGTTGAACTAGATATGGCCCGTGTGTGTAGGAAGCACAGTTCTTTTGTTCTGAGCAAGCTCACTGTTCTGGCCCTATAGGAAACACAGTAGAGTAGAAGTGTCCCGTTTTCTCAAAAGTTTCTTGTAAGGCAAGCTAGCGTTTGTTTCCCAGTCCTAAGTGGAGTTGAATCACATGCAGTTTCTGGTCCTACGAGCAAGAGTTGTTTTCTGGTAAAAAGAGTCACTATTGTGCTCCCAATACCGTACACAGTGCAAATAGCACTCGCGTCTGTTCCCAGCAAGTACAGTGTATTGGACTGAAGGGGATCTACTGTTTTTGTCAGTTTCCTAAGCAGAGTTGAACTAGATATGACCCGTGTGTATAGGAAGCACAGTTCTTTTGTTCTGATCATGCTCACTGTTCGGACCCCATAGGAAACACAGTAGAGTAGAAGAGTGCTCTTTTCTAAAAAGCAGAGTGTGTTTCTTGTAAGGCGAGCTAGCGTTTGCTTCCCAGGCCTATATGGATTTGAATCACATGCAGTTTCTGGTCCTACAAGCAAGAATTTTTTCTGGTAAGAAAAGTCAGTATTGGGCTCCCATTGTCATACAAAGTGCAAATAGCACTGGCGTCTGTTCCCAGCAAGTACAGTGTATTGGACTGAAGGGGATCTATTGTTCTTGTCAGTTTCCTAAGCAGAATTGAACTAGATATGGCCCGTGTGTGTAGGAAGCACAGTTCTTTTGTTCTGAGCAAGCTCACTGTTTGGACCCCATAGGAAACACAGTAGAGTAGATGTTTGCCCTATTCTCAAAAGTAGAGCGTGTTTCTTGTAAGGCGAGCTAGTGTTTGTTTCCCAGTCCTAATGGATTGAATCAAATGCAGTTTCTGTTCCTAAGAGGAAGAGTTGTTTTCTGGTAAGAAGAGTCACTATTGTGCTCCAATTGCCGTACACAGTGCAAATAGCACTTGCGTCTGTTCCCAGTAAGTACAGTGTATTGGACTGAAGAGTAGCTACTGTTCTCATCAGTTTCCTAAGCAGAGTTGTACTAGATATGGCCCGTGTGTGTAGGATGCACAGTTCTTTTGTTCTGAGCAAGCTCACTGTTCGGATCCCATTGGAAACACAGTAGAGTAGAAGAATGCTCTTTTCTCAAAAGCAGGGTGTGTTTCTTGTAAGGCGAGCTAGCGTTTGCTTCCCAGTCCTAAATGGATTTGAATCACATGCAGTTTCTGGTCCTACAAGCAAGATTTTCTTTCTGGTAACAAAAGTCACTATTGGGCTCCCATTGTCATACACAGTGCAAATAGCACTTGTGTCTGTTCCCAGCAAGTAAAGTGTATTGGACTGAAGAGGAGCTACTGTTCTTGTCAGTTTCCTAAGCAGAGTTGAACTAGATATGACCCGTGTGTGTAGGAAGCACATTTCTTTTGTTCTGAGCAAGCTCACTGTTCGAACCCCATAGGAAACACAGTAGAGTAGAAGAGTGCTCTTTTCTCAAAACAGAGTATTCTTCTTGTAAGGCGAGCTAGCGTTTGTTTCCGAGTCCTAAATGGAGTTGAAATACACATGCAGTTTCTGGTCCTATGAGCTAGAGTTGTTTTTTGGTAAGAAGAGTCACTATTGCGCTCCCTTTGCCTTACACAGTGCAAATAGCACTCGCGTCTGTTCCAATCAAGTACAGTGTATTGGACTGAAGAGGAGCTACTGTTCTTGTCAGTTTCCTAAGCAGAATTGAACTAGATATGGTCCGTGTGTGTAGGAAGCACAGTTCTTTTGTTCTGAGCAAGCTCACTGTACAGGCCCTATAGGAAACACAGTAGAGTAGAACAGTGCTCTTTTCTCAAAAGCAGAGTGTGTTTCTTGTAAGGCGAGCTAGCGTTTGTTTCCCAGTCCTAAATGGAGTTGAATCAAATGCAGTTTTTGGTCCTACGAGCAAGAGTTGTTTTCTGGTAAGAAGAGTCACTATTGTGCTCCCATTGCCACACTCAGTACAAATAGCACTCACGTCTGTTCCCAGCAAGTACAGTGTATTGGACTGAAGAGGAGCTACTGTTCTTGTCAGTTTCCTAAGCAGAGTTGAACTAGATATGGCCCGTGTGTGAAGGAAGCACAGTTCTTTTGTTCTGAGCAAGCTCACTGTTCTCGCCCTACAGGAAACACAATAGAGTAGAAGAGTGCTCTATTCTCAAAAGCAGAGTGTGTTTCCTGTAAGGCGAGCTAGCGTTTGTTTCCCAGTCCTAAATTGAGTTGAATCACATGCAGTTTCTGGTCCTACGATCAAGAGTTTTTTCTGGTAAGAAGAGTGTCTACTGCGCTCCCATTGTCATACACAGGGCAAATAGCACTGGCGTCTGTTCCCAGCATGTACTTTGTATTGGACTGAAGAGGATCTACTGTTCTTGTCAGGTTCCTAAGCAGAGTTGAACTAGATATGGCCCATGTGTGTAGGAAGCACAGTTCTTTTGTACTCAGCAAGCTCACTGTTCTGGCACTACAGGAAACACAGTAGAGTAGAAGAGTGCTCTTTCCTCAAAAGCAGAGTGTGTTTCTTGTAAGGCGAGCTAGCGTTTGTTTCCCAGTCCTACATGGAGTTGAATCACATCCAGTTTCAGGTCCTACGAGCAAGAGTTGTTTTTTGGTAAGGAAAGTCACTATTGTGCTCCCTTTGCCATACACAGTGCAAATAGCACTCGCGTCTGTTCCCAGCAAGTACAATGTATTGGACTGAAGAGGAGCTACTGTTCTCATCAGTTTTGTAAGCAGAGTTGAACTAGATATGGCCCGTGTGTGTAGGAAGCACAGTTCTTTTGTTCTGAGCAAGCTCACTGTTCAGACCCCATAGGAAACACAGTAGAGTAGACGAGTGCTCTTTTCTCAAAAGCAGAGTGTGTTTCTTGTAAGGCGAGCTAGCGTTTGTTTCCCAGTCCTAAATGAGTTTGAATCACATGCAGTTTCCGGTCCTACGAGTAGAGTTATTTTTTGGTAAGAAGAGTCAATATTGGGCAACCCATTGCCATACACAGTACAAATAACACTTGCGTCTGTTCCAATCAAGTACAGTGTATTGGACTGAAGAGGAGCTACTGTTCTTTGCAGTTTCCTAAGCAGAGTTAAACTAGATATGGCCCGTGTGTGTAGGAAGCACAGTTCTTTTGTTCTGAGCAAGCTCACTGTTCGAACCCCATAGGAAACACATTAGAGTAGAAGAGTGCTCTTTTCTCAAAAGCAGAGTGTGTTTCTTGTAAGGCGAGCTAGCATTTGTTTCCCAGTCCTAAATGGAGTTGAATCAAATGCAGTTTCTGTTCCTACGACCAAGAGTTGTTTTCTGGTAACAAGAGTCACTATTGTGCTCCCATTGCCATTCACAGTACAAATTGCACTCGTGTCTGTTTCCAGCAAGTACAGTGTATTGGTGTGAAGAGGAGATACTGTTCTTGTCAGTTTCCTAAGCAGAGTTCAACTAGATATGGCCCGTGTGTGTAGGAAGCACAGTTCTTTTGTACTCAGCAAGCTCACTGTTCTGACCCTATAGGAAACACAGTAGAGTAGAAGAGTGCTCTTTCCTCAAAAGCAGAGTGTGTTTATTGTAAGGCGAGCTAGCGTTTGTTTCCCAGTCCTAAATGGAGTTGAATCACATGCAGTTTCAGGTCCTACGAGCAAGAGTTGTTTTCTGGTAAGAAGAGTCACTATTGCGCTCCCATTGCCATACACAGTACAAATAGCACTCGCGTCTGTTTCCAGCAAGTACAGTGTATTTGACTGAAGAGGAGCTACTGTTTTTGTCAGTTTCCTAAACAGAGTTGAACTAGATATGACCTGTGTGTGTAGGAAGCACTGTTCTTTTGTTCTGAGCAAGCACACTGTTTGGACACCATAGGAAACACAGTAGAGTAGATGTGTGCCCTATTCTCAAAAGCAGAGTGTGTTTCTTGTAAGGCGAGCTAGCGTTAGTTTCCCAGTCCTAAGTGGATTGAATCAAAAGCAGTATATGGTCCTACGAGCAAGAGTTTTTTCTGGTAAGAAGAGTCACTATTGCGCTCCCATTGTCATACACAGGGCAAATAGCACTGGCGTCTGTTCCCAGCATGTACAGTGTATTGGACTGAAGAAGATCTACTGTTCTTGTCAGGTTCCTAAGCAGAGATGAACTAGATATGGCCCATGTGTGTAGGAAGCACCGTTCTTTTGTACTCAGCAAGCTCACTGTTCTGGCCCTATAGGAAACACAGTAGAGTAGAAGAGTGCTCTTTCCTCAAAAGCAGAGTGTGTTTCTTGTAAGGCAAGCTAGCGTTTGTTTCCTAATCCTAAATGGAGTTGAATCACATGCAGTTTCTGGTCCTACGAGCAAGAGTTGTTTTCTGGTAAGGAAAGTCACTATTGCGCTCCCATTGCCATACACAGTGCAAATAGCACTCGCGTCTGTTCCCAGCATGTACAGTGTATTGGACTGAAGAGGAGCTACTGTTCTTTGCAGTTTCCTAAGCTTAGTTGAACTAGATATGACCCGTGTGTGTAGGAAGCACAATTCTTTTGTTTTGAACAAGCTCACCGTGTGGACACCATAGGAAACACAGTAGAGAAGATGTGTGCTCTATTCTCAAAAGCAGAGCGTGTTTCTTGTAAGGCTAGCTAGCGTTTGTTTCCCAGTCCTAAGTGGATTGAATCAAATGCAGTTTCTGGTCCTAAGAGCAAGAGTTGTTTTCTGCTAAGAAGAGTCACTATTGAGCTTCCATTGCCATTCACAGTACAAATAGCACTCGCGTCTGTTCCCCGCAAGTACAGTGTATTGGATTGAGGAGGAGCTACTGTTCTTGTCAGTTTCCTAAGCAGAGTTGAACTAGATATGGCCAGTGGGTGTAGGAAGCACAGTTCTTTTGTTTTGAGCAAGCTCACTGTTCGAACCCCATAGGAAACACATTAGAGTAGTAGAGTGCTCTTTTCTCAAAAGCAGAGTCTGTTTCTTGTAAGGCGAGCTAGCGTTTGTTTCCCAGTCCTAAATGGAGTTGAAATACATATGCAGTTTCTGGTCCTATGAGCTAGAGTTTATTTCTGGTAAGAAGAGTCACTATTGCGCTCCCTTTGCCATACACAGTGCAAATAGCACTCGCGTCTGTTCCAGCAAGTACAGTGTATTGGACTGAAGAGGAGCTACTGTTTTCGTCAGTTTTCTAAGCAGAGTTGAACTAGATATGGCCCGTGTGTGTAGGTAGCACAGTTCTTTTGTTCTGAGCAAGCTCACTGCTCTCGCCCTATAAGACACACTCTAGAGTAGAAGAGTGCTCTATTCTCAAAAGCAGAGTGTGTTTCTTGTAAGGCGAGCTAGCGTTTGTTTCCCAGTCCTAAATTGAGTTGAATCACATGCAGTTTCTGGTCCTACGAGCAAGAGTTTTTTCTGGTAAGAAGAGTCACTATTGCGCTCCCTTTGTCATACACAGGGCAAATAGCACTGGTTTCTCTTCCCAGCATGTACAGTGTACTGGACTGAAGAGGATCTACTGTTCTTGTCAGGTTCCTAAGAAAGTTGAACTAGATACGGCCAGTGTGTGTAGGAAGCACGGTTCTTTTGTTCTGAGCAAGCTCACTGTTTGGACCTTATAGGAAACACAGTAGAGTAGATGTGTGCCCTATTCTCAAAAGCAGACTGTGTTTCTTGTAAGGCGAGCTAGCATTTGTTTCCCAATCCTAAATGGAGTTGAATCACATGCAGTTTCTGGTCCTACGAGCTAGAGTTGTTTTCTGGTAAGAAGAGTCACTATTGCGCTCCCATTGCCATTCACAGTACAAATAGCACTCGTGTCTGTTTCCAGCAAGTACAGTGTATTGGTCTGAAGAGGAGCTACTGTTCTTGTCAGTTTCCTAAGCAGAGTTGAACAGGATATGACCCGTGTGTGTAGGAAGCACAGTTCTTTTGTACTCAGCAAGCTCACTGCTCTGACCCTATAGGAAACACAGTAGAGTAGAAGAGTTCTCTTTCCTCAAAAGCAGAGTGTGTTTCTTGTAAGGCGAGCTAGCTTTTGTTTCCCAGTCCTAAATGGAGTTGAATCACATGCAGTTTCAGGTCCTACGAGCAAGAGTTGTTTTCTGGTAAGGAAAGTCAGTATTGCGCTCCCATTGCCATACACAGTGCAAATAGCACTCGCATCTGTTCCCAGCAAGTACAGTGTATTGGACTGAAGTGGAGCTACTCTTCTTGTCAGTTTCCTAAGCAGAGATAAACTAGATATGGCCCGTGTTTGTACTAAGCACAGTTCTTTTGTTCTGAGCAAGCTCACTGTTGGAACCCCATAGGAAACACAGTAGAGTAGAAGAGTGCACTTTTCTCAAAAGCAGAGTGTGTTTCTTGTAAGGTGATCTAGCGTTTGTTTCCCAGTCCTAAATGGAGTTGAAATACACATGCAGTTTCTGGTCCTATGAGCTAGAGTTGTTTTCTGCTTAGAAGAGTCACTATTGCGCTCCATTTGCCGTACACAGTGCAAATAGCACTCGCGTCTGTTCCCAGCAAGTACAGTGTATTGGACTGAAGAGGAGCTACTGTTCTTGTCAGTTTCATAAGCAGAGTTGAACTAGATATGGACCGTGTGTGTAGGAAGCACTGTTCATTTGTTCTGAGCAAGCTCACTGTTTGGACCCCATAGGAAACACAGTAGAGAAGATGTATGCCCTATTCTCAAAAGCAGAGCGTGTTTCTTGTAAGGCAAGCTACTGTTTGTTTCCCAGTCCTAAATAGAGTTGAATCACATGCAGTTTCTGGTCCTAAGAGCAAGAGTTGTTTTCTGGTAAGAAGAGTCACCATTGCGCTCCCATTGTCATATTCAGGGCAAATAGCACTGGCATTTGTTCCCAGCATGGACAGAGTATTGGAATGAAGAGGATCTACTGTTCTTGTCAGTTTCCTAAGCAGAATTGAACTAGATTTGACCGTGTGTGTAGGAAGGACAGTATTTTGTTCTGAGCAAGCTCACTGTTTTGGCCCTATAGTAAACACAGTAGAGTAGAAGAGTGCTCTTTTCTCAAAAGCAGAGTGTGTTTCTTGTAAGGCGAGCTAGCGTTTGTTTCCCAGTCCTAAGTGGAGTTGAATCACATGGAGTTTCTGGTCCTCCGAGAAAGGGTTGTTTTGTGGTGAGAAGAGACACTATTGCATTCCCATTGTCATACACAGTGCAAATAGCACTGGCGTCTTTTCCCAGCAAGTACAGTGTATTGGACTGAAGAGGATCGACTATTCTTGTCAGTTTCCTAAGCAGAATTGAACTAGATAAGGCACGTGTGTGTAGGAAGCACAGTTCTTTTGTTCTGAGCAAGCTCACTGTTCTGACACTCTAGAAAACACAGTAGAGTAAAATAGTGTTCTTTCCTCAAAAGGAGATTGTGTTTGTTGTAAGGCGAGCTAGTGTTTGTTTCCCAGTCCTAAATGGAGTTGAATCACATGCAGTTTTTGGTCTTACAGGCAAGAGTTGCTTTCAGGTAAGGAAAGTCACTATTGCGCTCCCATTGCCATACACAGTGCAAATAGCACTCGCATCTGTTCCCAGCAAGTACAGTGTATTGGACTGAAGAAGAGCTACTTCTCTTGTCAGTTTCCTAAGCAGAGTTGAACTAGATATGGCCCGGATGTAGGAAGCACAGTTCTTTTGTTCTGAGCAAGCTCACTGTTCGGACCCCATAGGAAACACAGTAGAGTAGAAGAGTGCTCTTTTCTCAAAAGCAGAGTGTGTTTCTTGTAAGGCGAGCTAGCGTTTGTTTCCCAGTCCTAAATGGAGTTGAATTCCATGCAGTTTCTGGTCCTACGACCAAGAGTTGTTTTCTGGTAAGAAGAGTCACTATTGTGTTCCCATTGCTGTACTCAGTGCAAATAGCACTCGCGTATGTTCCCAGAAAATACAGTGTATTGGACTGAAGAGGAGCTCCTGTTCATGTCAGTTTCCTAAGCAGAGTTGAACTAGATATGGCCCGTGTGTGTAGGAAGCACAGTTCTTTTGTTCTGAGCAAGCTCACTGTTCTGGCACTATAGGAAACACAGTAGAGTAGAAGAGTGCTCTTTTCTCAAAAGCAGAGTGTGTTTCTCGTAAGGTGAGCTAGCATTTGTTTCCCAGTCCTAAATGGAGTTGAATCCCATGTAGTTTCTGGTTCTACGATCAAGAGTTGTTTTCTGGTAAGAAGAGTCACTATTGCGATTCCATTGTCATACACAGGGCAAATTGCACTGGCGTCTGTTCCCAGCATGTACAGTGTATTGGACTGAAGAGGATCTACTGTTCTTGTCAGGTTCCTAAGCAGAGTTGAACTAGATATGACCCGTGTGTGTAGGAAGCACAGTTCTTTTGTTCTCAGCAAGCTCTCTGTTTTGGGACTACAGGAAACACAGTACAGTAAAAGAGTGCTCTTTTTTCAAAAGCAGAGTGTGTTTCTTGTAAGGCGAGCTAGCGTTTGGTTCCCAGTCCTAAATGGAGTTGAATCACATGCAGTTTCTGGTGTTACGAGCAAGAGTTGTTTTCTGGTAAGAAGAGTCACTATTGGGCTCCCATATTCATACACAGTGCAAATAGCACTGGCATCTGTTCCCAGCAAGTACAGTGTTTTGGACTGAAGAGAAGCTACTGTTCTTGTCAGTTTCCTAAGCAGAGTTGAACTAGATATGGCCCGTGGGTGTAGGAAGCACAGTTCTTTTGTTTTGAGCAAGCTCACTGTTCGAACCCCATAGGAAACACATTAGAGTAGTAGAGTGCTCTTTTCTCAAAAGCAGAGTCTGTTTCTTGTAAGGCGAGCTAGCGTTTGTTTCCCAGTCCTAAATGGAGTTGAAATACATATGCAGTTTCTGGTCCTATGAGCTAGAGTTTATTTCTGGTAAGAAGAGTCACTATTGCGCTCCCTTTGCCATACACAGTGCAAATAGCACTCGCGTCTGTTCCAGCAAGTACAGTGTATTGGACTGAAGAGGAGCTACTGTTTTCATCAGTTTTCTAAGCAGAGTTGAACTAGATATGGCCCGTGGGTGTAGGAAGCACAGTTCTTTTGTTTTGAGCAAGCTCACTGTTCGAACCTTATAGGAAACACATTAGAGTAGTAGAGTGCTCTTTTCTCAAAAGCAGAGTCTGTTTCTTGTAAGGCGAGCTAGCGTTTGTTTCCCAGTCCTAAATGGAGTTGAAATACATATGCAGTTTCTGGTCCTATGAGCTAGAGTTTATTTCTGGTAAGAAGAGTCACTATTGCGCTCCCTTTGCCATACACAGTGCAAATAGCACTCGCGTCTGTTCCAGCAAGTACAGTGTATTGGACTGAAGAGGAGCTACTGTTTTCGTCAGTTTTCTAAGCAGAGTTGAACTAGATATGGCCCGTGTGTGTAGGTAGCACAGTTCTTTTGTTCTGAGCAAGCTCACTGCTCTCGCCCTATAAGACACACTGTAGAGTAGAAGAGTGCTCTATTCTCAAAAGCAGAGTGTGTTTCTTGTAAGGCGAGCTAGCGTTTGTTTCCCAGTCCTAAATTGAGTTGAATCACATGCAGTTTCTGGTCCTACGAGCAAGAGTTTTTTCTGGTAAGAAGAGTCACTATTGCGCTCCCTTTGTCATACACAGGGCAAATAGCACTGGTTTCTCTTCTCAGCATGTACAGTGTACTGGACTGAAGAGGATCTACTGTTCTTGTCAGGTTCCTAAGAAAGTTGAACTAGATACGGCCAGTGTGTGTAGGAAGCACGGTTCTTTTGTTCTGAGCAAGCTCACTGTTTGGACCTTATAGGAAACACAGTAGAGTAGATGTGTGCCTTTTCTCAAAAGCAGACTGTGTTTCTTGTAAGGCGAGCTAGCATTTGTTTCCCAATCCTAAATGGAGTTGAATCACATGCAGTTTCTGGTCCTACGAGCAAGAGTTGTTTTCTGGTAAGAAGAGTCACTATTGCGCTCCCATTGCCATTCACAGTACAAATAGCACTCGTGTCTGTTTCCAGCAAGTACAGTGTATTGGTCTGAAGAGGAGCTACTGTTCTTGTCAGTTTCCTAAGCAGAGTTGAACTAGATATGACCCGTGTGTGTAGGAAGCTCAGTTCTTTTGTACTCAGCAAGCTCACTGCTCTGACCCTATAGGAAACACAGTAGAGTAGAAGAGTTCTCTTTCCTCAAAAGCAGAGTGTGTTTCTTGTAAGGCGAGCTAGCATTTGTTTCCCAGTCCTAAATGGAGTTGAATCACATGCAGTTTCAGGTCCTACGAGCAAGAGTTGTTTTCTGGTAAGGAAAGTCAGTATTGCGCTCCCATTGCCATACACAGTGCAAATAGCACTCGCATCTGTTCCCAGCAAGTACAGTGTATTGGACTGAAGTGGAGCTACTCTTCTTGTCAGTTTCCTAAGCAGAGATAAACTAGATATGGCCCGTGTTTGTACTAAGCCCAGTTCTTTTGTTCTGAGCAAGCTCACTGTTGGAACCCCATAGGAAACACAGTAGAGTAGAAGAGTGCACTTTTCTCAAAAGCAGAGTGTGTTTCTTGTAAGGTGAGCTAGCGTTTGTTTCCCAGTCCTAAATGGAGTTGAAATACACATGCAGTTTCTGGTCCTATGAGCTAGAGTTGTTTTCTGCTTAGAAGAGTCACTATTGCACTCCATTTGCCGTACACAGTGCAAATAGCACTCGCGTCTGTTCCCAGCAAGTACAGTGTATTGGACTGAAGAGGAGCTACTGTTCTTGTCAGTTTCATAAGCAGAGTTGAACTAGATATGGACCGTGTGTGTAGGAAGCACTGTTCATTTGTTCTGAGCAAGCTCACTGTTTGGACCCCATAGGAAACACAGTAGAGAAGATGTATGCCCTATTCTCAAAAGCAGAGCATGTTTCTTGTAAGGCAAGCTACTGTTTGTTTCCCAGTCCTAAATAGAGTTGAATCACATGCAGTTTCTGGTCCTAAGAGCAAGAGTTGTTTTCTGGTAAGAAGAGTCACCATTGCGCTCCCATTGTCCTATTCAGGGCAAATAGCACTGGCATTTGTTCCCAGCATGGACAGAGTATTGGAATGAAGAGGATCTACTGTTCTTGTCAGTTTCCTAAGCAGAATTGAACTAGATTTGACCGTGTGTGTAGGAAGGACAGTATTTTGTTCTGAGCAAGCTCACTGTTTTGGCCCTATAGTAAACACAGTAGAGTAGAAGAGTGCTCTTTTCTCAAAAGCAGAGTGTGTTTCTTGTAAGGCGAGCTAGCGTTTGTTTCCCTGTCCTAAGTAGCGTTGAATCACATGGAGATTCTGGTCCTCCAAGAAAGGGTTGTTTTGTGGTGAGAAGAGACACTATTGCATTCCCATTGTCATACACAGTGCAAATAGCACTGGCGTCTTTTCCCAGCAAGTACAGTGTATTGGACTGAAGAGGATCGACTATTCTTGTCAGTTTCCTAAGCAGAATTGAACTAGATAAGGCACGTGTGTGTAGGAAGCACAGTTCTTTTGTTCTGAGCAAGCTCACTGTTCTGGCACTCTAGAAAACACAGTAGAGTAAAATAGTGTTCTTTCCTCAAAAGCAGATTGTGTTTGTTGTAAGGCGAGCTAGCGTTTGTTTCCCAGTCCTAAATGGAGTTGAATCACATGCAGTTTTTGGTCTTACAGGCAAGAGTTGCTTTCAGGTAAGGAAAGTCACTATTGCGCTCCCATTGCCATACACAGTGCAAATAGCACTCGCATCTGTTCCCAGCAAGTACAGTGTATTGGACTGAAGAAGAGCTACTTCTCTTGTCAGTTTCCTAAGCAGAGTTGAACTAGATATGGCCCGGATGTAGGAAGCACAGTTCTTTTGTTCTGAGCAAGCTCACTGTTCGGACCCCATAGGAAACACAGTAGAGTAGAAGAGTGCTCTTTTCTCAAAGGCAGAGTGTGTTTCTTGTAAGGCGAGCTAGCGTTTGTTTCCCAGTCCTAAATGGAGTTGAATTCCATGCAGTTTCTGGTCCTACGAGCAAGAGTTGTTTTCTGGTAAGAAGAGTCACTATTGTGTTCCCATTGCTGTACTCAGTGCAAATAGCACTCGCCTATGTTCCCAGAAAATACAGTGTATTGGACTGAAGAGGAGCTCCTGTTCATGTCAGTTTCCTAAGCAGAGTTGAACTAGATATGGCCCGTGTGTGTAGGAAGCACAGTTCTTTTGTTCTGAGCAAGCTCACTGTTCTGGCACTATAGGAAACACAGTAGAGTAGAAGAGTGCTCTTTTCTCAAAAGCAGAGTGTGTTTCTCGTAAGGTGAGCTAGCATTTGTTTCCCAGTCCTAAATGGAGTTGAATCCCATGTAGTTTCTGGTTCTACGATCAAGAGTTGTTTTCTGGTAAGAAGAGTCACTATTGCGATTCCATTGTCATACACAGGGCAAATAGCACTGGCGTCTGTTCCCAGCATGTACAGTGTATTGGACTGAAGAGGATCTACTGTTCTTGTTAGGTTCCTAAGCAGAGTTGAACTAGATATGACCCGTGTGTGTAGGAAGCACAGTTCTTTTGTTCTCAGCAAGCTCTCTGTTTTGGGACTACAGGAAACACAGTACAGTAAAAGAGTGCTCTTTTTTCAAAAGCAGAGTGTGTTTCTTGTAAGGCGAGCTAGCGTTTGGTTCCCAGTCCTAAATGGAGTTGAATCACATGCAGTTTCTGGTGTTACGAGCAAGAGTTGTTTTCTGGTAAGAAGAGTCACTATTGGGCTCCCATATTCATACACAGTGCAAATAGCACTGGCATCTGTTCCCAGCAAGTACAGTGTTTTGGACTGAAGAGAAGCTACTGTTCTTGTCAGTTTCCTAAGCAGAGTTGAACTAGATATGGCCAGGGTGTAGGAAGCACAGTTCTTTTGTTCTGAGCAAGTTCTCTGTTTGGACCCCATAGGAAACACAGTAGAGTAGAAGAGTGCTCTTTAGTCAAAAGCAGAGTGTGTTTCTTGTATGGCGAGCTAGCGTTTGTTTCCCAGTCCTAAATGGATTTGAATCCCATGCAGTTTCTGGTCCTAAGAGCATGAGTAGTTTTCTGGTAAAAAGAGTCACTATTGAGTTCCCATTGCCATAAACAGTGCAAATAGCACTCGCGTCTGTTCCCAGTAAGTACAGTGTATTGGACTGAAGAGGAGCTATTGTTCTCATCAGTTTCCTAAGCAGAGTTGAACTAGAGATGGCCTGTGTGTAGGAAGCACAGTTCTTTTGTTATGAGCAAGCTCACTGTTCTCGCCCTATAGGAAACACTGTAAAGTAGAAGAGTGCTCTATTCTCAAAAGCAGAGTGTGTTTCTTGTAAGGCGAGCTAGCGTTTGTTTCCCAGTCCTAAATTGAGTTGAATCACATGCAGTTTCTGGTCCTACTAGCAAGAGTTTTTTCTGGTAAGAAGAGTAACTATTGTGCTCCCATTGTCATACACAGGGCAAATAGCACTGGTTTCTCTTCCCAGCATGTACAGTGTATTGGACTGAAAAGGATCTACTGTTCTTGTCAGGTTCCTAAGCAGAGTTGAACTAGATATGGCCCCTGTGTGTAGGAAGGACAGTTCTTTTGTACTCAGCAAGCTCACTGTTCTGACCCTATAGGAAACACAGTAGAGTAGAAGATTGCTCTTTCCCCCAAAGCAGAGTGTGTTTCTTGTAAAACGAGCTAGCGTTTGTTTCCCAGTCCTAAATGGAGTTGAGTCACATGCAGTTTCAGGTCCTATGAGCAAGAGTTGTTTTCTGGTAAGGAAAGTCACTATTGTGCTCCCATTGCCATAAACAGTGCAAATAGCACTTGCGTCTGTTCCCAGCAAGTACAGTGTATTGGACTGAAGAGGAGCTACTGTTCTTATCAGTTTCCTAAACAGAGTTGAACTAGATATGACCCGTGTGTGTAGGAAGCACAGTTCTTTTGTTCTGAGCAAGCTCACTGTTTGGACCCCATAGGAAACACAGTAGAGTAGATGTGTGCCCTATTCTCAAAAGCAGAGTGTGTTTCTTGTAAGGCGAGCTAGCGTTTGTTTCCCATTCCTAAATGGAGTTGAATCCCATGCAGTTTCTGGTCCTACAAGCAAGAGTTTTTTTCTGGTAAGAAGAGTCACTATTGTGCTCCCATTGCCATTCACAGTACAAATAGAACTCGCGTCTGTTTCCAGCAAGTACATTGTATTGGTCTGAAGAGGAGCTACTGTATGGTCAGATTCCTAAGCAGAGTTGAACTAGATATGGCCCGTGTGTGTAGGAAGCACAGTTCTTTTGTACTCAGCAAGCTCACTGTTCTGGCCCTATAGGAAACACAGTAGAGTACAAGAGTGCTCTTTCCTCAAAAGCAGAGTGTGTTTCTTGTAACGCGAGCTAGTGTTTGTTTCCCAGTCCTAAATGGAGTTGAATCACATGCAGTTTCAGGTCCTACAAGCAAGAGTTGTTTTCTGGTAAGGAAAATCACTATTGTGCTCCCATTGCCATACACAGTGCAAATAGCACTGGCGTCTGTTCCCAGCAAGTACAGTGTATTGGACTGAAGAGGAGCTACTCTTCTTGTCAGTTTCCTAAGCAGAGTTGAACTAGATATGACCCGTGTGTGTAGGAAGCAAAATTCTTTTGTTCTGAGCAAGCTCACTGTTTTGACCCCATAGGAAACACAGTAGAGAAGATGTGTGCCCTATTCTCAAAAGCAGAGCGTGTTTCTTGTAAGGCGAGCTAGCGTTTGTTTCCTTGTCCTAAGTGGATTGAATCAAATGCAGTTTCTGGTAGTAAGAACAAGAGTTGTTTTCTGGTAAGAAGAGTATCTATTGTGCTCCCATTGTGCACACAGTGCAAATAACACTCGCGTCTGTTCCCAGTAAGTACAGTGTATTGGACTGAAGAGGAGCTACTGTTCTCCTCAGTTTGCTAAGCAGAGTTGAACTAGATATGGACCGTGTGTGTAGGAAGCACAGTTCTTTTGTTCTGAGCAAGCTCACTGTTCGGCCCCCACAGGAAACACAGTAGAGTAGAAGAGTGCTCTTTTCTCAAAAGCAGAGTGTGTTTCTTGTAAGGCGAGCTAGCGTTTGTTTCCCAGTCCTAAATTGAGTTGAATCAAAAGCAGTTTTTGGTACTACGAGCAAGAGTTGTTTTCTGGTAAAGAAGAGTCACTATTGTGCTCCCATTGCCATACACAATGCAAATAGCACTCGCATCTGTTCTCAGTAAGTACAGTGTATTGGACTGAAGAGGAGCTACTGTTCTTGTCAGTTTCCTAAGCAGAGTTGAACTAGATATGGCCTGTGTGTGTAGGAAGCACAGTTCTTTTGTTCTGAGCAAGCTCACTGTTCGAACCGCATTGGAAACACAGTAGAGTAGAAGAGTGCTCTTTTCTCAAAAGCAGAGTGTGTTTTTGTAAAGCGAGCTAGCGTTTGTTTCCCAGTCCTAAATGGAGTTGAATCAAATGCAGTTTTTGATACTACAAGCAAGAGTTGTTTTCTGGTAAGAAGAGTCACTATTGCGCTCCCATTGCCAGACACAGTACAAATAGCACTCACGTCTGTTCCTAGCAAGTACAGTTTATTGGACTGCAGAGGAGCTACTGTTCTTCTCAGTTTCCTAAGAAGAGATGAACTAGATATGGCCCGTGTGTGTAGGAAGCACAGTTCTTTTGTTCTGAGCAAGCTCACCTTTGGAACCCCATAGGAAACACAGTAGAGTTGAAGAGTGCACTTTTCTCAAAAGCAGAGTGTGTTTCTTGTAATGCGAGCTAGCGTTTGTTTCCAAGTACTAATGGAGTTGAAATACACGTGCAGTTTGTGGTCCTATGAGCTAGATTTGTTTTCTGGTAAGAAGAGTCACTATTGCGCTCCCTTTGACATACACAGTGCAAATAGCACTCGCGTCTGTTCCTAGCAAGTACAGTGTATTGGACTGAAGAGAGCTACTGTTCTTGTCAGTTTCCTAAGCAGAGTTGAAGTAGATATGGACCGTGTGTGTAGGAAGCACAGTTCATTTGTTCTGAGCAAGCTCACTGTTTGGACCCCATAGGAAACACAGTAGAGTAGATGTGTGCTCTATTCTCAAAAGCAGAGTGTGTTTCTTGTAAGGCGAGCTAGCGTTTGTTTCCCAATCCTAAATGGAGTTGAATTCCATGCAGTTTCTGGTCCTACAAGCAAGAGTTTTTTTCTGGTAAGAAGAGTCACTATTGCGCTCCCATTGCCATTCACAGTACAAATAGCACTCGTGTCTGTTTCCAGCAAGTACATTGTATTGGTCTGAAGAGGAGCTACTCTTCTGGTCAGATTCCTAAGCAGAGTTGAACTAGATATGGCCCGTGTGTTTAGGAAGCACAGTTCTTTTGTACTCAGCAAGCTCACTCTTTTGGCCCTATAGGAAACACAGTAGAGTAGAAGAGTGCTCTTTCCTCAAAAGCAGAGTGTGTTTCTTGTAACGCGAGCTAGTGTTTGTTTCCCAGTCCTAAATGGAGTTGAATCACATGCAGTTTCAGGTCCTACAAGCAAGAGTTGTTTTCTGGTAAGGAAAATCACTATTGTGCTCCCATTGCCATAAACAGTGCAAATAGCACTGGCGTCTGTTCCCAGCAAGTACAGTGTATTGGTCTGAAGAGGAGCTACTCTTCTTGTCAGTTTCCTAAGCAGAGTTGAACTAGATATGACCCGTGTGTGTAGGAAGCAAAATTCTTTTGTTCTGAGCAAGCTCACTGTTTTGACCCCATAGGAAACACAGTAGAGAAGATGTGTGCCCTATTCTCACAAGCAGAGCGTGTTTCTTGTTAGGCGAGCTAGCGTTTGTTTCCTTGTCCTAAGTGGATTGAATCAAATGCAGTTTCTGTTCATAAGAACAAGAGTTGCTTTCTGGTAAGAAGAGTATCTATTGTGCTCCCATTGTGCAAACAGTGCAAATAACACTCGCGTCTGTTCCCAGTAAGTACAGTGTATTGGACTGAAGAGGAGCTACTGTTCTCCACAGTTTCCTAAGCAGAGTTGAACTAGATATGGACCGTGTGTGTAGGAAGCACAGTTCTTTTGTTCTGAGCAAGCTTACTGTTCGGACCCCACAGGAAACACAGTAGAGTAGAAGAGTGCTCTTTTCTCAAAACCAGAGTGTGTTTCTTGTAAGGCGAGCTAGCGTTTGTTTCCCAATCCTAAATGGAGTTGAATCAAAAGCAGTTTTTGGTACTACGAGCAAGAGTTGTTTCTGGTAAAGAAGAGTCACTATTGTGCTCCCATTGCCATACACAATACAAATATCACTCGCGTCTGTTCTCAGCAAGTACAGTGTATTGGACTGAAGAGGAGCTACTGTTCTTGTCAGTTTCCTAAGCAGAGTTGGACTAGATATGGCCTGTGTGTGTAGGAAGCACAGTTCTTTTGTTCTGAGCAAGCTCACTGTTCGAACCCCATTGGAAACACAGTAGAGTAGAAGAGTGCTCTTTTCTCAAAAGCAGAGTGTGTTTTTGTAGAGCGAGCTAGCGTTTGTTTCCCAGTCCTAAATGGAGTTGAATCAAATGCAGTTTTTGATACTACAAGCAAGAGTTGTTTTCTGGTAAGAAGAGTCACTATTGCGCTCCCATTGCCACACACAGTACAAATAGCACTCACGTCTGTTCCTAGCAAGTACAGTTTATTGGACTGCAGAGGAGCTACTGTTCTTGTCAGTTTCCTAAGCAGAGATGAACTAGATATGGCCCGTGTGTGTAGGAAGCACAGTTCTTTTGTTCTGAGCAAGCTCACCTTTGGAACCCCATAGGAAACACAGTAGAGTAGAAGAGTGCACTTTTCTCAAAAGCAGAGTGTGTTTCTTGTAATGCGAGCTAGCGTTTGTTTCCAAGTACTAATGGAGTTGAAATACACGTGCAGTTTCTGGTCCTATGAGCTAGAGTTGTTTTCTGGTAAGAAAAGTCACTATTGCTCTCCCTTTGCCATACACAGTGCAAATAGCACTCGCGTCTGTTCCCAGCAAGTACAGTGTATTGGACTGAAGAGGAGCTACTGTTCTTGTCAGTTTCCTAAGCAGAGTTGAAGTAGATATGGACCGTGTGTGTAGGAAGCACAGTTCTTTTGTTCTGAGCAAGCTCACTGTTCTGGCCCTATAGGAAACACAGTAGAGTAGAAGAGTGCTCTTTTCTCAAAAGCAGAGTGTGTTTCTTGTAAGGCAAGCTTGCGTTTGTTTCCCAGTCTTAAATGGAGTTGAATCAAATGCAGTTTTTGGTCTTACGAGCAAGAGTTGTTTTCTGGTAAGAAGAGTCACTATTGCGCTCCCATTGCCATACACAGTACAAATAGCACTCGCGTCTGTTCCCAGCAAGTACACTGTATTGGACTGAAGAGGAGCTACTGTTCTTGTCAGTTTCCTAAACAGAGTTGAACTAGATATGGCCGTGTGTGTAGGAAGCACAGTTCTTTTGTACTCAGCAAGCTCACTGCTCTGACCCTATAGGAAACGCAGTAGAGTAGAAGAGTGCTCTTTCCTCAAAAGCAGAGTGTGTTTCTTGTAAGGTGAGCTAGCATTTGTTTCCCAGTCCTAAATGGAGTTGAATCACATGCAGTTTCAGGTCCTACAAGCATGAGTTGTTTTCCGGTAAGGAAAGTCAGTATTGCGCTCCCATTGCCATACACAGTGCAAATAGCACTCGCATCTGTTCCCAGCAAGTACAGTGTATTGGACTGAAGTGGAGCTACTCTTCTTGTCAGTTTCCTAAGCAGAGATAAACTAGATATGGCCCGTGTTTGTACTAAGCCCAGTTCTTTTGTTCTGAGCAAGCTCACTGTTGGAACCCCATAGGAAACACAGTAGAGTAGAAGAGTGCACTTTTCTCAAAAGCAGAGTGTGTTTCTTGTAAGGTGAGCTAGCGTTTGTTTCCCAGTCCTAAATGGAGTTGAAATACACATGCAGTTTCTGGTCCTATGAGCTAGAGTTGTTTTCTGCTTAGAAGAGTCACTATTGCGCTCCATTTGCCGTACACAGTGCAAATAGCACTCGCGTCTGTTCCCAGCAAGTACAGTGTATTGGACTGAAGAGGAGCTACTGTTCTTGTCAGTTTCATAAGCAGAGTTGAACTAGATATGGACCGTGTGTGTAGGAAGCACTGTTCATTTGTTCTGAGCAAGCTCACTGTTTGGACCCCATAGGAAACACAGTAGAGAAGATGTATGCCCTATTCTCAAAAGCAGAGCGTTTTTCTTGTAAGGCAAGCTACTGTTTGTTTCCCAGTCCTATAAAGAGTTGAATCACATGCAGTTTCTGGTCCTAAGAGCAAGAGTTGTTTTCTGGTAAGAAGAGTCACCATTGTGCTCCCATTGTCATATACAGGGCAAATAGCACTGGCGTTTGTTCCCAGCATGGACAGAGTATTGTAATGAAGAGCATCTACTGTTCTTGTCAGTTTCCTAAGCAGAATTGAACTAGATTTGACCGTGTGTGTAGGAAGGACAGTATTTTGTTCTGAGCAAGCTCACTGTTTTGGCCCTATAGGAAACACAGTAGAGTAGAAGAGTGCTCTTTTCTCAAAAGCAGAGTGTGTTTCTTGTAAGGCGAGCTAGCGTTTGTTTCCCAGTCCTAAGTGGAGTTGAATCACATGGAGTTTCTGGTCCTCCGAGAAAGGGTTGTTTTGTGGTGAGAAGAGACACTATTGCATTCCCATTGTCATACACAGTGCAAATAGCACTGGCGTCTTTTCCCAGCAAGTACAGTGTATTGGACTGAAGAGGATCGACTATTCTTGTCAGTTTCCTAAGCAGAATTGAACTAGATAAGGCACGTGTGTGTAGGAAGCACAGTTCTTTTGTTCTGAGCAAGCTCACTGTTCTGGCACTCTAGAAAACACAGTAGAGTAAAATAGTGTTCTTTCCTCAAAAGCAGATTGTGTTTGTTGTAAGGCGAGCTAGCGTTTGTTTCCCAGTCCTAAATGGAGTTGAATCACATGCAGTTTTTGGTCCTACGAGCAAGAGTTGTTTTCTGGTAAGGAAAGTCACTATTGCGCTCCCATTGACATACACAGTGCAAATAGCACTCGCGTCTGTTCCCAGCAAGTACAGTGTATTGGAATGAAGAGGAGCTACTGTTCTTTTCAGTTTCCTAAGCAGAGTTGAACTAGATATGGCCCGTGTGTGTAGGAAGCACAGTTCATTTGTTCTGAGCAAGCTCACTGTTCGGACCCCATAGGAAACACAGTAGAGTAGAAGAGTGCTCTTTTCTCAAAAGCAGAGTGTGTTTCTTGTAAGGCGAGCTAGCGTTTGTTTCCCAGTCCTAAATGGAGTTGAATTCCATGCAGTTTCTGGTCCTACGAGCAAGAGTTGTTTTCTGGTAAGAAGAGTCACTATTGTGTTCCCATTGCTGTACTCAGTGCAAATAGCACTCACGTATGTTCCCAGCAAATACAGTTTATTGGACTGAAGAGGAGCTCCTGTTCATGTCAGTTTCCTAAGCAGAGTTGAACTAGATATGGCCCGTGTGTGTAGGAAGCACAGTTCTTTTGTTCTGAGCAAGCTCACTGTTCTGGCACTATAGGAAACACAGTAGAGTAGAAGAGTGCTCTTTTCTCAAAAGCAGAGTGTGTTTCTCGTAAGGTGAGCTAGCATTTGTTTCCCAGTCCTAAATGGAGTTGAATCCCATGCAGTTTCTGGTTCTACGATCAAGAGTTGTTTTCTGGTAAGAAGAGTCACTATTGTGATTCCATTGTCATACACAGGGCAAATAGCACTGGCGTCTGTTCCCAGCATGTACAGTGTATTGGACTGAAGAGGATCTACTGTTCTTGTCAGGTTCCTAAGCAGAGTTGAACTAGATATGACCCGTGTGTGTAGGAAGCACAGTTCTTTTGTTCTCAGCAAGCTCTCTGTTTTGGGACTACAGGAAACACAGTACAGTAAAAGAGTGCTCTTTTTTCAAAAGCAGAGTGTGTTTCTTGTAAGGCGAGCTAGCTTTTGTTTTCCAGTCCTAAATGGAGTTGAATCACATGCAGTTTCTGGTGTTACGAGCAAGAGTTGTTCTCTGGTAAGAAGAGTCACTATTGGGCTCCCATATTCATACACAGTACAAATAGCACTGGCATCTGTTCCCAGCAAGTACAGTGTATTGGACTGAAGAGAAGCTACTGTTCTTGTCAGTTTCCTAAGCAGAGTTGAACTAGATATGGCCCGGGTGTAGGAAGCACAGTTCTTTTGTTCTGAGCAAGTTCTCTGTTTGGACCCCATAGGAAACACAGTAGAGTAGAAGAGTGCTCTTTTCTCAAAAGCAGAGTGTGTTTCTTGTATGGCGAGCTAGCGTTTGTTTCCCAGTCCTAAATGGAGTTGAATCACATGCAGTTTCTGGTCCTAAGAGCACGAGTAGTTTTCTGGTAAAAAGAGTCACTATTGAGTTCCTATTGCCATACACAGTGCAAATAGCACTCGCGTCTGTTCCCAGTAAGTACAGTGTATTGGACTGAAGAGGAGCTATTGTTCTCATCAGTTTCCTAAGCAGAGTTGAACTAGAGATGGCCTGTGTGTAGGAAGCACAGTTCTTTTGTTATGAGCAAGCTCACTGTTCTCGCCCTATAGCAAACACTGTAAAGTAGAAGAGTGCTCTATTCTCAAAAGCAGAGTGTGTTTCTTGTAAGGCGAGCTAGCGTTTGTTTCCCAGTCCTAAATTGAGTTGAATCACATGCAGTTTCTGGTCCTACTAGCAAGAGTTTTTTCTGGTAAGAAGAGTAACTATTGTGCTCCCATTGTCATACACAGGGCAAATAGCACTGGTTTCTCTTCCCAGCATGTACAGTGTATTGGACTGAAAAGGATCTACTGTTCTTGTCAGGTTCCTAAGCAGAGTTGAACTAGATATGGCCCGTGTGTGTAGGAAGGACAGTTCTTTTGTACTCAGCAAGCTCACTGTTCTGACCCTATAGGAAACACAGTAGAGTAGAAGAGTGCTCTTTCCTCAAAAGCAGAGTGTGTTTCTTGTAAAACGAGCTAGCGTTTGTTTCCCAGTCCTAAATGGAGTTGAATCACATGCAGTTTCAGGTCCTACGAGCAAGAGTTGTTTTCTGGTAAGGAAAGTCACTATTGTGCTCCCATTGCCATAAACAGTGCAAATAGCACTTGCGTCTGTTCCCAGCAAGTACAGTGTATTGGACTGAAGAGGAGCTACTGTTCTTGTCAGTCTCCTAAACAGAGTTGAACTAGATATGACCCATGTGTGTAGGAAGCACAGTTCTTTTGTTCTGAGCAAGCTCACTGTTTGGACCCCATAGGAAACACAGTAGAGTAGATGTGTGCCCTATTCTCAAAAGCAGAGTGTGTTTCTTGTAAGGCGAGCTAGCGTTTGTTTCCCAATCCTAAATGGAGTTGAATCCCATGCAGTTTCTGGTCCTACAAACAAGAGTTTTTTTCTGGTAAGAAGAGTCACTATTGCGCTCCCATTGCCATTCACAGTACAAATAGCACTCGCGTCTGTCTCCAGCAAGTACATTGTATTGGTCTGAAGAGGAGCTACTGTTCTGGTCAGATTCCTAAGCAGAGTTGAACTAGATATGGCCCGTGTGTGTAGGAAGCACAGTTCTTTCGTTCTCAGCAAGCTCACTGTTCGGACCCCATAGAAAACACAGTAGAGTAAAAGAGTGCTCTTTTCTCAAAAGCAGAGTGTGTTTCTTGTAGGGCGAGCTAGTGTTTGTTTCCCAGTGCTAAATGGAGTTGAATCACATGTAGTTTCTGGTCCTATGAGCAAGAGTTGTTTTCTGGTAATAAGAGTAACTATTGCGCTCCTATTGTCATACACAGGGCAAATAGCACTGGCGTCTGTTCCCAGCATGTACAGTGTATTGGACTGAAGAGGATCTACTGTTCTTGTCACGATCCTAATCAGAGTTGAACTAGATATGACCCGTGTGTGTAGGAAGCACAGTTCTTTTGTTCTGAGCAGGCTCACTGTTTGGACCCCATAGGAAACACAGTAGAGTAGATGTGTGCCCTATTCTCAAAAGCAGAGCATGTTTCTTGTAAGGCGAGCTAGCGTTTGTTTCCCAGTCCTAAATGGAGTTGAATCACATGAAGTTTCTGGTCCTACGAGCAAGAGTTTTTTCTGGTAATAAGAGTCACTATTGCGCTCCCATTGTCATACACAGGGCAAATAGCACTGGCGTCTGTTCCCAGCTTGTACAGTGTATTGGACTGAAGAGGATCTACTGTTCTTGTCAGGATCCTAAGCAGAGTTGAACTAGATATGGCCATGTGTCGGAAGCACAGTTCTTTGTTGTGAGCAAGCTCACTGTTCTGGCGCTATAGGAAACACAGTAGAGTAGAAGAGTGCTGTTTTCTCAAAAGCCGAGTGTGTTTCTTGTAAGGCGAGCCAGCGTTTGTTTCCAAGTTCTAAATGGAGTTGAATCACATGCAGTTTTTGGTCCTACACGCACGAGTTGTTTTCTGGTAAGGAAAGTCACTGTTGCGCTCCCATTGCCATACACAGTGCAAATAGCCCTCGCATCAGTTCCCAGCAAGTACAGTGTATTGGGCTGAAGAGGAGCTAATGTTCTTGTCATTTTCCTAAGCAGAGTTGAATTAGATATGGCGCGAGTGTGTAGGAAGCACAGTTCTTTTGTTCTCAGCAAGCTCACAGTTTGGATCCCATAGAAATCACAGTAGAATTGAAGAGTGTACTTTACTCAAGAAGAAGAGTGTGTTTCTTGTAAGGCGAGCTAGCATTTGTTTCCCAGTCCTAAATGGATTTGAATCACATGCAGTTTCTGGTCCTACAAGCAAGAGTTGTTTTCTGGTAAGAAGAGTCACTATTGCGCTCCCATTGTCATACACAGCGCAAATAGCACTGGCTTCTGTTCCCAGCATGTACAGTGTATTGTACTGAAGAGGATCTACTGTTCTTGTCAGGATCCTAAGCAGAGTTGAACTAGATATGGCCCATGTGTGTAGGGAGCACAGTTCTTTTGTACTCAGCAAGCTCACAGTTCTGGCCCTATAGGAAACACAGTAGACTGGAAGAGTGCTCTTTCCTCGAAAGCAGAGTGTGTTTCTTGTAAGGCGAGCTAGCGTTTGTTTCCCAGTCCTAAATGGAGTTCAATCACATGCACTTTCTGGTCCTCCGAGCAAGAGTTGTTTTCTGGTAAGGAAAGTCATTATTGAGCTCCCATTGCCATACATAGTGCATATAGCACTCGCGTCTTTTCCCAGCAATTACAGTGTATTGGAGTGAAGAGGAGCTACTGTTCTTGTCAGTTTCCTAAGCAGAGTTGAACTAGATATGGCCCGTGTGTGTAGGAAGCACAGTTCTTTTGTTCTGAGCAAGCTCACTGTTCGGACACCATAGGAAACACAGTAGAGTAGAAGAGTGCTCTTTTCTCAAAAGCAGAGTGTGTTTCTTGTAAGGCGAGCTAGCATTTGTTTCCCAGTCCAAAATGGAGTTGAATCCCATGCAGTTTCTGGTGCTAGGAGCAAGAGTTTTTTCTGGTAAGAAGAGTCACTATTGCGCTCCCATTGTCATACACAGTGCAAATAGCACTGGCCTCTGTACCCAGCATGTACAGTGTATTGGACTGAAGAGGAGCTTCTGTTCTTGTCAGTTTCGTAAGCAGAATTGAACTAGATATGGCCAGTGTGTGTAGGAAGCACATTTCTTTTGTTCTGAGCAAGCTCACTGTTCTGGCCCTATAGGAAACACAGTAGAGTAGAAGAGTGCTCTTTTCTCAAAAGCAGAGTGTGTTTCTTGTAAGGCGTACTAGCGTTGGTTTCCCAGTCCTAAATGGAGTTGAATCACATGCAGTTTCTGGTCCTACGACCAAGAGTTGTTTTCTGGTAAGAAGAGTCACTATTGCGCTCAAATTGCCATACATAGTACAAATAACACTCGTGTGTGTTTCCAGCAAGTACAGTGTATTGGTCTGAAGAGGAGCTACTGTTCTTGTCAGTTTCCTAAGCAGAGTTGAACTAGATATGGCCCATGTGTGTAAAAAGCACAGTTCTTTTGTTCTGAGCAAGCTCACTGTTCGGAACCATAGGAAACACAGTAGAGTAGAAGAGTGCTCTTCTCTCAAAAGAGGAGTGTGTTTAGTGTAAAGCGACCTAGCGTTTGCTTCCCAGTCCTAAGTGGAGTTGAATCACATGCAGTTTCTGGTCCTAAGAGCAAGAGATGTTTTCTGGTAAGAAGAGTCACTATTGCGCTCCCATTGCCATACACAGTGCAAATAGCACTCGCGTCTGCTCCAAGCAAGTACAGTGTATTGGATTGAAGAAAAGCTACTGTTCTTGTCAGTTTCCCAAGCAGACTTGAACTAGATATGGCCCGTGTGTGTAGGAAGCACAGTTCATTTGTTCTGAGCTAGCTCACTGTTCGGACCCCATAGGAAACACAGTAGTGTAGAAGAGTACTCTTTTCTCAAAAGCAGAGTGTGTTTCTTGTACGGCGAGCTAGCTTTTTTTCCCAGTCGTAAATGAAGTTGAATCACAAGCAGATTCTGGTCCTACTAGTAGAGTTGTTTTTTGGTAAGAAGAGTCACTATTGCGCTCCCTTTGCCATACACAGTGCAAATAGCACTCGCGTCTGTTCCCTGCAAGTACAGTGTATTGGACTTGTCATTTTCCTAAGCAGAGTTGAACTAGATATGGCCCGTGTGTGTAGGAAGCACAGTTCATTTCTTCTGAGCAAGCTCACTGTTCGGACACCATAGGAAACACAGTAGAGTAGAAGAGTGCTCATTTCTCAAAAGCAGAGTGTGTTTCTTGTAAGGTGAGCTAATGTTTGTTTCCCAGTCCTAAAAGGAGTTGAATGACATGCAGTTTTTGGTTCTACGAGCAAGAGTTGTTTTCTGGTAAGAAGAGTCACTATTGTGCTCCCATTGCCATACACAGTGCAAATAGCACTCGATTCTGTTCCCAGCAAGTACAGTGTATTGGACTGAAGAGGAGCTACTGTTCTTGTCAGTTTCCTAATCAGAGTTGAACTAGATATGGCCCGTGTGTGTAGGAAGCGCAGTTCTTTTGTTCTGAGAAACCTCACTTTTTGGACCCCATAGGAAACACAGTAGAGTAGAAAAGTGCTGTTTTCTCAAAAGCAGAGTGTGTTTCTTGTAAGGCGAGCTGGCATTTGTTTCCCAGTCCTAAATGGAGTTGAATCATATGCATTTTCTGGTCCTACAAGCAAGAGTTGTTTTCTGGTAAGAAGAGTCACTATTGCCCTCCCATTGTCATACACAGGGCAAATAGCACTGGCGTCTGTTCCCAGCATGTACAGTGTATTGGACTGAAGAGGATCTACTGTTCTTGTCAGTTTCCTAAGGAGAATTGAACTAGATACGGCCATGTGTGTAGGAAGCACAGTTCTTTTGTTCTGAGCAAGCTCACTGTTCTGGCCCTATAGGAAACACAGTAGAGTAGAAGAGTGCTCTTTTCTCAAAAGCAGAGTGTGTTTCTTGTAAGGTGAGGTAGCGTTTGTTTCCCACCCCTAAATGGAGTTGAATCACATGCAGTTTTTGATCATACGAGCAAGAGTACTTTTCTGGTAAGGAAAGTCACTATTGCGCTCCCTTTGCCATACACAGTGCAAATAGCACTGGCGTCTGTTCCCAGCAAGTACAGTATATTGGACTGAAGAGCAGCTACTCTTCTTGTCAGTTTTCTAAGCAGAGTTGAACGAGATATGGCCCGTGTGTGTAGGAAGCACACTTCTTTGTTCTGAGCAAGCTCACTTTTCAGACTCCATAGGAAACACAATAGAGTAGAAGAGTGCTCTTTTCTCAAAAGCAGAGTGTGTTTCTTGTAAGGCGAGCTAGCATTTCTTTCCCAGTCCTAAATGGAGTTGAATCACATGCAGTTTCTGGTCTTACGAGCAAGAGTTTTTTTCTGGTAAGAAGAGTCACTATTGTGCTCCCATTGTCATACACAGGGCAAATAGCACTGGTGTCTGTTCCCACCATGTGCAGTGTATTTTACTGAAGAGGGTATAATGTTCTTGTCAGTTTCCTAAGCTGAATTGAACTAGATATGGCCCGTGTGTGTAGGAAGCACACTTCTTTTGTTCTGTGCAAGCTCACTGTTCTGGCCCTATAGGAAACATAGTCGAGTAGAAGAGTGCTCTTTTCTCAAAAGCAGAGTGTGTTTCCTGTAAGGCAAGCTAGCGTTTCTTTCCCAGTCCTAAATGGAGTTGAATCACATGCAGTTTCTGGTCCTAGGAGCAAGAGTTGTTTTCTGGTAAGAAGAGTCAATATTGTGCTCCCATTGTCATACACAGGGCAAATAGCACTGGCGTCGGTTCCCAGCATGTACTGTGTATTGGACTGAAGAGAATCTACTGTTCTTGTCAGGTTCCTAAGCAGAATTGAACTAGATATGGCCGTGTGTGTAGGAAGCACAGTTCTTTTGTTCTGAGCAAGCTCACTGTTCGGACCCCATAGGAAACAAAATAGAGTAGAAGAGTGCTATTTTCTCAAAAGCACATGTGTGTTTCTCATAAGGCGAGCTAGCATTTGTTTCCCAGTCCAAAATGGAGTTGAATCACATGCAGTTTCAGGTCCTACAAGCAAGAGTTGTTTTCTGGTAAGGAAAGTCACTATTGCGCTCCCATTACCATACAGAGTGCTAATAGTATTTGCGTCTGTTCCCAGGAAGTACAGTGTATTGGACTGAAGAGGAGCTACTGTTCTTGTCAGTTTCCTAAGCAGAGTTGAACAAGATATGGCCCGTGTGTGTAGGAAGCACAGTTCTTTTGTTCTGAGTAAGCTCACTGTTCGGACCCCGTAGGAAACACAATTGAGTAGAAGAGTGCAATTTTCTCAAAAGCAGAGTGTGTTTCTTGTAAGGCGAGCTAGCGTTTGTTTCCCAGTCCTAAATGGATTTGAATCACCTGCAGTTTTTGGTCCTATGAGCAAGAGTTGTTTTCTGGTAAGGAATGTCACTATTGTGCTCTCATTGCCATAAACAGTACAAATTGCACTTGCGTCTGTTCCCAGCATGTACAGTGTATTGGACTGAAGAAGAGCTACTTTTCTTCTCCGTTTCCTAAGCAGAGTTGAACTAGATATGGCTCGTGTGTGTAGGAAGTACAGTTCTTTTGTTCTGAGCAAGCTCACTGTTCTGGCCCTATATGAAACACAGTAGACAAGAAGAGTGCTCTTTTCTCAAAAGCAGAGTGTGTTTCTTGTAAGGCGAGCTAGCGTTTATTTCCCAGACCTAAATGGAGTTGAAATACACATGCAGTTTCTGGTCCTACGAGCAAGAGTTGTTTTCTGGTAAGAAGAATCTCTATTGCGCTCCCATTGTCATACACCGGGCAAATAGCACTGGCGTCTGTTCCTAGCAAGTACAGTGTATTGGACTGAAGAGGAGCTACTGTTCTTGTCAGTTTCTTAAGCAGAGTTGTACCAGATATGGCCCGTGTGTGTAGGAAGCACAGTTCTTTTGTTCTGAGCAAGCTCACTGTTTGGACGCCATAGGAAACACCGTAGAGTAGAAGAGTGCCCTTTTATCAAAAGCAGAGTGTGTTTCTTGAAAGGCGAGCTAGAGTTTGTTTCCCAGTCAGAAATGGAGTTGAATCCCATGCAGTTTCTCGTCCTACAAGCAAGAGCTTTTTCTGGTAAGAAGAGTCACTATTGCGCTCCCATTGCCATACACACTGCAAATAGCACTGGCCTCTTTTCCCAGGAGTACAGCATATTGGACTGAAGAAATCTACTGTCCTTTTCAGTTTCCTAAGCAGAGTTGAACTAGATATGGCCCGTGTGTGTAGGAAGCACAGTTCTTTTGTTCTGAGCAAGCTCACTGTTCGGACCCCATAGGAAACACAGTAGAGTAGAAGAGTGCTCTTTTCTCAAAAGCAGAGTGTGTTTCTTGTAAGGCGAGCTAGTGTTTGTTTCCCAGTCTTAAATGGAGTTGAATCACATGCAGTTTCTGGTCATACGAGCAAGAGTTGTTTTCTGGTAAGAAGAGTCACTATTGCGCTTACATTGCCATACACACTGCAAATAGCACTGGCGTCTGTTCCCAGCAAGTACAGCATATTGGACTGAAGAGGTTCTACTGTTCTTGTCAGTTTCCTAAGGAGAATTGAACAAGATATGGCCCGTGTGTGTAGGAAGCACAGTTCTTTGTTCTGAGCAAGCTCACTGTTCTGGCCCTATAGGAAACACAGTAGAGTAGAAATGTGCTCTTTTCTCAAAAGCAGAGTGTGTTTCTTGTAAGGCGAGCTAGCGTTTGTTTCCCAGTCCTAAATGGAGTTGAGTCACATGCAGTTTTTGGTCCTACGAGCAAGAGTATTTTTCTGGTAAGAGGAGTCACAATTGGGCTCCCATTGCCATACACAGTACAAACAGCACTCGCGTCTGTTCCCAGCATGTACAGTGTATTGGACTGAAAAGGATCTATTGTTCTTGTCATTTTCTTAAGCAGAATTGAACTAGATATGGCCGTGTATGCAGGAAGCACAGTTCTTTTGTTCTGAGCAAGCTCTCTGTTCTGGCCCTATAGGAAACACAGTAGAGTAGAAGAGTGCTATTTTCTCAAAAGCAGAGTGTGTTTCTTGTAAGGCGAGCTAGTGTTTGTTTCCCAGTCCTAAATGGAGTTGAATTACATGCAGTTTTTGGTCCTACCAGCAAGAGTTGTTTTCTGGTAAGGAAAGTCACTATTGCGCTCCCTTTGCCATACACAGTGCAAATAGCATTCACGTCTGTTCCCAGCAAGTACAGTGTATTGGACTGAAGAGGAGCTACTGTTCTTGTCAGTTTCCTAAGCAGAGTTGAACTAGATATGGCCCGTGTGTGTAGGAAGCACAGTTCTTTTGTTCTGAGCAAGCTCACTGTTCGTACACCATAGGAAACACAGTAGAGTAGAAGAGTGCTCTTTTCTCAAAAGCAGAGTGTGTTTCTTGTAAGGAGAGCTAGCGTTTGTTTCCCAGTCCTAAATGGAGTTGAATCACATGCAGTTTCTGGTCCTACGAGCAAGAGTTGTTTTCTGGTAAGGAAAGTCATTATTGTGCTCCCATTGGCATACACAGTGCAAATAGCACTCACGTCTGTTCCCAGCAAGTACAGTGTATTGGACTGAAGAGGAGCTACTATTCTTGTCAGTTTCCTAAGCAGAGTTGAACAAGATATTGCCCGTGTGTGTAGGAAGCACAGTTCTTTTGTTCTGAGCAAGCTCACTGTTCGGACACCATAGGAAACACAGTAGAGTAGAAGAGTGCTCTTTTCTCAAAAGCAGAGTGTGTTTCTTGTAAGGCGAGCTAGCGTTTGTTTCCCAGTCCTAAATGGAGTTGAATCACATGCAGTTTCTGGTCCTATGAGCAAGAGTTTTTTCTGGTAATAAGAGTCACTATTGCGCTCCCATTGTCATACTCAGGGCAAATAGCACTGGCCTCTGTTCCCAGCATGTACAGTGTATTGGACTGAAGAGGATCTACTGTTCTTGTCAGGTTCCTAAGCAGAGTTGAACTAGATATGGCCCATGTGTGTAGGAAGCACAGTTCTTTTGTACTCAGCAAGCTCAATGTTCTGGCCCTATAGGAAACCCAGTAGAGTAGAAGAGTGCTCTTTCCTCAAAAGCAGAGTGTGTTTCTTGTAAGGCGAGCTAGGGTTTATTTCCCAGTCCTAAATGGAGTTGAATCACATGCAGTTTGTGGTCCTATGTGCAAGAGTTGTTTTCTGGTAAGAAGAGTCACTATTGCGCTCCCATTGCCATACACAGTGCAAATACCACTGGCATCTGTAACCAGCATGTACAGTGTATTGGACTGAAGAGCATCTACTGTTCTTTTCAGTTTCATAAGCAGAGTTGAACTAATTATGGCCCGTGTGTGTAGGAAGCACAGTTCTTTTGTTCTGAGCAAGCTCACTGTTCTGGTCCTATAGGAAACACAGTAGAGTAGCAGAGTACTCTTTTCTCAAAAGCACAGTGTGTTTCATGTAAGGCGAGCTAGTGGTTGTTTCCAAGTCCTAAATGGCTTTGAATCACATGCAGTTTCTGTTCCTACGAGCAAGAGATGTTTTCTGGTAAGAAGAGTCACTATTGTGCTCCCATTGCCATACACAGTGCAAATAGCACTCGCGTCTGTTCCCAGCAAGTACAGTGTATTGGACTGAGGAGGAGCTACTGTTCTTGTCATTTTCCTAAGCAGAATTGAACAAGATATGGCGCGTGTGTGTAGGAAGCACAGTTCTTTTGTTCTGAGCAAGCTCACTGTTCGGAAACCATAGGACACATAGTAGAGAAGAAGAGTGCTCTTTTCTCAAAAGCAGAGTGTGTTTATGTAAGGCGAGCTAGCTTTTTTTTCCCAGTCCTAAATGAATTTGAATCACATGCAGTTTTTGGTCCTACGAGCAAGAGTTGTTTTCTGGTTGGAAGAGTCACTATTGTGCTCCCTTTGCCATACACAGTGCAAACAGCCTTTGCGTCTGTTCCCAGCAAGTACCGTGTATTGGACTGAAGAGGAGCTACTGTTCTTGTCAGTTTCCTAAGCAGAGTTGAACTAGATATGGCCCGTGTGTGTAGGAAGCACAGTTCTTTTGTTCTCAGCAAGCTCACTGTTCGGACCCCATAGAAAACACAGTAGAGTAGAAGAGTGCTCTTTTCTCAAAAGCAGAGTGTGTTTCTTGTAAGGCGAGCTAGCGTTTGTTTCCCAGTCCTAAATGGAGTAGAATCACATGCAGTTTCTGGTCCTACGAGCAAGAGTTTTTTCTGGTAATAAGAGTAACTGTTGCGCTCCCATTGACATACACAGGGCAAATAGCACTGGCGTCTGTTCCCAGCATGTACAGTGTATTGCACTGAAGAGGATCTACTGTTCTTGTCAGGATCCTAACCAGAGTTGAACTAGATATGGCCCATGTGTATAAGAAGCACAGTTTTTTTGTACTCAGCAAGTTCACTGTTCTGGCCCTATAGGAAACACAGTAGAGTAGAAGAGTGCTCTTTCCACAAAAGCAGAGTCTGTTTCTTGTAAGGCGAGCTAGCTTTGTTTCCCAGTCCTAAATGGAGTTGAATCACATGCAGTTTCTGGTCCTATGAGCAAGAGTTGTTTTGTGGTAAGAAGAGTCACTATTGCGCTCCCAATGTCATACACAGTGCAAATAGCACTGGAGTCTGTTCCCAGCAAGTACAGTGTATTGGACTGAAGAGGATCTACTGTTCTTGTCAGGTTCCTAAGCAGAGTTGAACTAGATATGGCCCGTGTGTGTAGGAAGCACAGTTCTTTTGTTCTCAGCAAGCTCACTGTTCTGGCCCTATAGGAAACACAGTAGAGTAGAAGAGTGCTCTTTCCTCAAAAGCAGAGTGTGTTTATGTAAGGCGAGCTAGCGTTTGTTTCCCAGTCCTAAATGGAGTTGAATCACATGCAGTATCAGGTCCTACGAGCAAGAGTTGTTTTCTGGTAAGGAAAGTCACTATTGCGCTCCCATTGATATACACAGTGCAAATAGCACTCGCCTCTGTTCCCAGCAACTACAGTGTATTGGACTGAAGAGGAGCTACTGTTCTTGTCAGTTTCCTAAGCAGAGTTGAACTAGATATGACCCGTGTGTGTAGGAATCACAGTTCTTTTGTTCTGAGCAAGCTCACTGTTTGGACCCCATAGGAAACACAGTAGAGTAGATGTGTGCCCTATTCTAAAAAGCAGAGCGTGTTTCTTGTAAGGCGAGCTTGCGTTTGTTTCCCAGTCCTAAATGGAGTTGAATCACATGCAGTTTCTGGTCCTACGAGCAAGAGTTTTTTCTGGTAATAAGAGTCACTATTGCGCTCCCATTGTCATACACAGGGCAAATAGCACTGGCGTCTGTTCCCAGCATGTACAGTGTATTGGACTGAAGAGGAGCTACTGTTCTTGTCAGGATCCTAAGCAGAGTTGAACTAGATATGGCCCGTGTGTGTAGGAAGCACAGTTCTTTTGTACTCAGCAAGCTCACTGTTCTGGCCCTATAGGAAACACAGTAGAGTAGAAGAGTGCTCTTTCCACAAAAGCAGAGTGTGTTTCTTGTAAGTCGAGCTAGCGTTTGTTTCCCAGTCCTAAATGTAGTTGAATCACATGCAGTTTCTGGTCCTACGAGCAAGAATTGTTTTCTGGTAAGAAGAGTCACTATTTCGCTCCCGTTGTAATACATTGTGCAAATAGCACTGGCATCTGTTCCCAGCAAGTACAGTGTATTGGACTGAAGAGGATCTACTGTTCTTGTCAGTTTCCTAAGCAGAATTGAACTAGATATGGCCATGTGTAGGAAGCACAGTTCTTTTGTTCTGAGCAAGCTCACTGTTCTGGCGCTGTAGGAATCACAATAGAGTAGAAGAGTGCTGTTTTCTCAAAAGCAGAGTGTGTTTCTTGTAAGGCAAGCTAGCGTTTGTTTCCAAGTTCTAAATGGAGTTGATTCACATGCAGTTTTTGGTCCTACACGCAAGAGTTGTTTTCTGGTAAGGAAAGTCACTATAGTGCTCCCATTGCCATACACATTGCAAAGAGCACTCGCATCTTTTCCCAGCAAGTACAGTGTATTGTGCTGAAGAGCCGCTACTGTTCTTGTCATTTTCCTAAGCAGAGTTGAATTAGATATGGCGCGAGTGTGTAGGAAGCACAGTTCTTTTGTTCTCAGCAAGCTCACAGTTCGGACCCCATAGAAAACACAGTAGAGTTGAAGAGTGCACTTTACTCAAAAAGAAGAGTATGTTTCTTTTAAGGCGAGCTAGCGTTTGTTTCCCAGTCCTAAATGGAGTTGAATCCCATGGAGTTTCTGGTCCTACGAGCAAGAGTTTTTTTCTGGTAAGAAGAGTAACTATTGCGCTCCCATTGCTGTACACAGTGCAAATAGCACTCGCATATGTTCCCAGCAAGTACAGTGTATTGGACTGAAGAGGAGCTACTGTTCTCATCAGTTTCCTAAGCATAGTTGAACTAGATATGGCCCGTGTGTGTAGGAAGTACAGTTCTTTTGTTCTGAGCAAGCTCACTGTTTGGACACCATAGGAAACACAGTAGAGTAGATTAGTGCTCTTTCCTCAAAAGCAGATTTTGTTTCTTGTAAGGCGAGCTAGCATTTGTTTCCCAGTCCTAAATGGAGTTGAATCACTTGCAGTTTTTGGTCTTACACGCAAGAGTTGCTTTCAGGTAAGGAAAGTCACTATTGTGCTCCCATTGCCATACACAGTGCAAATAGCACTCGATTCTGTTCCCAGCAAGTACAGTGTGTTGGACTGAAGAGGAGCTACTTCTCTTGTCAGTTTCCTAAGCAGAGTTGAACTAGATATGGCCCGGATGTAGGAAGCACAGTTCTTTTGTTCTGAGCAAGCTCTCTGTTCGGACCCCATAGGAAACACAGTAGAGTAGAAGAGTGCTCTTTACTCAAAAGCAGAGTGTGTTTCTTGTAAGGCGAGTTAGCATTTGTTTCCCAGTCCTAAGTGGATTGAATCAAATGCAGTTTCAGGTCCTAAGAGCAAGAGTTGTTTTCTGATAAGAAGAGTCACTATTGTGCATCCATTGGCGTACACAGTGCAAATAGCACTCGCGTCCTTTCCCAGCAAGTACAGTGTATTGGACTGAAGAGGATCTACTGTTCTCCTAAGTTTCCTAAGCAGAGTTGAACTAGATATGGCCCGTGCGTGTAGGAAGCACAGTTCTTTTGTTCTGAGCAAGCTCACTGTTCTGGCCCTACAGGAAACACAGTAGAGTAGACGAGTGCTCTTTTCTCCAAAGCAGAGTGTGTTTCTTGTAAGGCGAGTAAGCGTTTGTTTCCCAGTCAGAAATGGAGTTGAATTACATGCAGTTTCTGGTCCTACGAGCAATAGTTTTTTTCTGGTAAGAAGAGTCACTATTGCGCTCCCATTTCCATAGGCAGTGCAAATAGCACTCGCGTCTGTTCTCAGCAATTGCAGTGTATTGGACTGAAGAAGAGCTACTGTTCTTGTCAGTTTCCTAAGCAGAGTTGAACTAGATATAGCCCGTGTGTGTAGGAAGCACAGTTCTTTTGTTATTAGCAAGATCACTCTTCTGGCCATATAGGAAACACAGTAGAGTAGAAGAGTGCTCTTTTCTCAAAAACAGAGTCTCTTTCTTGTAAGGCGAGCTAGCGTTTATTTCCCAGTTTTAAATGGAGTTGAATCACATGCAGTTTTCAGTCCTATGAGCAAGAGTTGTTTTCTGAAAAGGAAAGTCACTATTGAGCACCCATTGCCATACACAGTGCAAATAGCACTCGCGTCTGTTCCCAGCCAGTACTGTGTTTTGGACTGAAGAGGAGCTACTGTTCTTGTCAGTTTCCTAAGCAGAGTTTAACTAGATATGGCCCGTCTGTGCAGGAAGCACACTTCTTTTGTTCTGAGCAAGCTCAATTTTCAGACACCATAGGAAACACAGTAGAGTAGAAGAGTGCTCTTTTCTCAAAAGCAGAGTGTGTTTCTTGTAATGCGAGCTAGTGTTTGTTTCCCAGTCAGAAATGGAGTTGAATCCCATGCAGTTTCTGGTCCTACAAGCAAGAGTTGTTTTCTAGTAAGAAGAGACACTATTGTGCTTCCATTGCCATACACAGTGCAAATAGCACTCGCGTCTGTTCCCAGCAAGTACAGTGTATTGGACTGAAGAGGAGCTACTGTTCTTGTAAGTTTCCTAAGCAGAATTGAACTAGATATGGCCGTGTGTGTAGGAAGCACAGTTCTTTTTTCTGAGCAAGCTCACTGTTCTGGACATATAGGAAACACAGTAGACAAGAACAGCGCTCTTTTCTCAAAAGCAGAGTGTGGTTCTTGTAAGGAGAGCTAGCGTTTGTTTCCCAGTACTAAATGGAGTTGAGTCACATGCAGTTTTTGGTCCCACGAGTAAGAGTTGTTTTCTCATAAGAGGAGTCACTATTGCGCTTCCATTGCCATACACAGAGCAAATAACACTCGCGTCTGTTCCCAGCAATTACAGTGTATTGGACTGAAGAAGAGCTACTGTTCTTCTCAGTCTCCTAAGCAGAGTTGAACTAGATATGGCCCGTGTGTGTAGGAAGCAGAGTTCTTTTGTTCTGCGCAAGCTCACTGTTAGGACCCCATAGGAAACACAGTAGAGTAGAAGAGTGCCGTTTTCTCAAAAGCATAGTGTGTTTCTTGTAAAGCGAGCTAGCGTTTGTTTCCCACTCCTAAAAGGAGTTGAATCACGTGCAGTTTCTGGTCCTATGAGCAAGAGTTGTTTTCTGTTAAGAAGAGTCACTATTGCGCTCCCATTGCCATACTGAGTGCAAATAGTACTCGTGTCTGTTTCCAGCAAGTACAGTGTATTGGACTGAAGAGGAGCTACTGTTCTTGTCAGTTTCCTCAGCAGAGTTGAACTAGATATGGCCCGTGTGTGTAGGAAGCACAGTTGTTTTGTTCTGAGCAAGCTCACTGTTCGGACACAATAGGAAACACAGTAGAGTAGAAGAGTGCTCTTTTCTCAAAAGCAGAGCGTGTTTCTTGTAAGGCAAGCTACTGTTTGTTTCCTAGTCAGAAATGGACTTGAATCCCATGCAGTTTCTGGTCCTACGAGCAAGAGTTGTTTTCTTGTAAGAAGAGTCACTGTTGCGCTCCCATTGCAATACACAGTGCAAATAGCACTCGCGTCTGCTCCCAGCAAGTACAGTGTATTGGACTGAAGAGGAGCTACTGTTCTTGTCAGTTTCCTAAGCAGAGTTGTAGTAGATATGGCCCCTGTGTGTAGGAAGCACAGTTCTTTTGTTCTGACCAAGCTCAGTGTTCGGACATCATAGGAAACACAGTAGAGTAGAAGAGTGCCCTTTTCTCAAAAGCAGAGTGTTTTTCTTTTAAGGCGAGCTAGCGTTTGTTTCCCAGTCCTAAATGGATTTGAAACACATGCAGTTTCTGTTCCTATGAGCAAGAGTTGTTTTCTGGTAAGGAGAGTCACTATTGCGCTCCCATTGTCATTCACAGGGCAAATAGCAATGGCGTCTGTTCCCATCATGTACAGTGTATTGGACTGAAGAGGATCTACTGTTCTTATCAGTTTCCTAAACAGAATTGAACTAGATATGGCCATGGGTATAGGAAGCGCAGTTCTTTTGTTCTGAGCAAGCTCTCTGTTCTGGCCTTATAGGAAACACAGTAGAGTAGAAGAGTGCTCTTTTCTCAAAAGCAGAGTGTGTTTCTTGTAAGGCACGCTAGCATTTGTTTCCCAGTCCTAAATGGTGTTGAATCACATGCAGTTTTTGGTCCTACGAGAAAGAGTTGTCTTCTGGTAAGAAGAGTCACTATTGCGCTCCAATTGCCATACACAGTGCAAATAGCACTCGCGTCTGTTCCCAGCAAGTGCAGTGTATTGGAATGGAGAGGAGCTACAGTTCTTGTCAGTTTCCTAAGCAGAGTTGAACGAGATATGGCCCGTGTGTGTAGGAAGCACATTTCTTTGGTTCTGACCAAGCTCACTGTTCTGACCCCATAGGAAACAGAGTAGAGTAGAAGAGTGCCTTTTTCTCAAAAGCAGAGTGTGTTTATTGTAAGGCGAGCTAGCGTTTGTTTCCCAGTCAGAAATGGAGTTGAATCACATGCAGTTTCTGATCCTATGAGCAAGTGTTGTTTTCTGGTAAGAAGAGTCACTATTGCTCTCCCATTGCCATACACAGTGCAAATAGCACTGGCGTCTGTTCCCAGCATGTACAGTGTATTGGACTGAAGAGGATCTACTGTTCTTGTCAGTTTCCTAAGCAGAAATGAACTAGATATGGCTGCGTGTGTAGGAAGCACAGTTCTTTTGTTCTGAGCAAGCTCTCTGTTCTGGCCCTATAGGAAACACAGTAGAGTAGAAGAGTGCTCTTTTCTCAAAAGCAGAGTGTGTTTCTTGTAAGGCGAGCTATTGTTTGTTTCCCAGTACTAAATGGAGTTGAATCACATGCAGTTTCTTGTCCTACGAGTAAGAGTTGTTTTCTGGTAAGAAGAGTCAATATTGTGCTCCCATTTCCATACACAGTGCAAATAGCACTGGCGTCTGTTCCCAGCATGTACAGTGTATTGGACTGAAGATGATCTACTGCTCTTGTCAGTTTCTTAAGCAGAAATGAACTAGATATGGCAGTGTGTGTAGGAAGCACAGTTCTTTTGTTCTGAGCAAGCTCTCTTTTCTGGCCCTATAGGAAACACAGTAGAGTAGAAGAGTGCTCTTTTCTCAAAAGCAGAGTGTGTTTTTTGTAAGGCGAGTAAGCGTTCGTTTCCCAGTTCTAAACGGAGTTGAGTCACATGCAGTTTTTGGTCCTACGATCAAGAGGTGCTTTCTGGTAAGAAGAGTCACTGTTTCGATCCCATTGCCATACACAGTACAAATAGCTCTCGTGTCTGTTCCTAGCAAGTACAGTGTATTGGACTGAAGAGGAACTACTGTTCTTGTCAGTATCCTAAGCAGAGTTGAACTAGATATGGCCCGTGTGTGTAGGAAGCACAGTTCTTTTGTTCTGAGCAAGCTCACTGTTCTGGCCCTATAAGAAAGACAGTAGAGTAGAAGAGTGCTTTTTTCTCAAAATGCAGAGTGTGTTTCTTGTAAGGCGAGTAAGCGTTTGTTTTCCAGTTCTAAACGGAGTTGAGTAACATGCAGTTATTGGTCCTATGAGCAAGAGTTGTTTTCTGGTAAGAAGAGTCACTATTGCGCTCCCATTGCCATACACAGTACAAATAGCACTCGCATCTGTTCCCAGCCAGTACAGTGTATTGGACTGAAGAGGAGCTACTGTTCTTGTCAGTTTCCTAAGCAGAGTTGAACGAGATATGGCCCGTGTGTGTAGGAAGCACAGTTCTTTTGTTCTGAGCAAGCTCACTTTTGGGACCCCACAGGAAACTCAGTAGAGTAGAAGAGTGCTCTTTTCTCAAAAACAGAGTGTGTTTCTTGTAAGGCGAGGTAGCGTTTGTTTTCCACTCATAAATGGAGTTGAATCACATGCAGATTCTGGTCCTAGGAGCAAGAGTTTTTTTCTGGTAAGGAAAGTCACTATTGCGCTCCCATTGCCATACACAGTGCAAATAGCACTCGCATCTGTTCCCAGCAAGTACAGTGTATGGGACTGAAGAGGAGCTACTGTTCTTGTCAGTTTCCTAAGCAGAGTTGAACTAGATATAGCCCGTGTGTGTAGGAAGCACAGTTCTTTTGTTATTAGCAAGATCACTCTTCTGGCCATATAGGAAACACAGTAGAGTAGAAGAGTGCTCTTTTCTCAAAAACAGAGTCTCTTTCTTGTAAGGCGAGCTAGCGTTTATTTCCCAGTTTTAAATGGAGTTGAATCACATGCAGTTTTCGGTCCTATGAGCAAGAGTTGTTTTCTGTAAAGGAAAGTCACTATTGAGCACCCATTGCCATACACAGTGCAAATAGCACTCGCGTCTGTTCCCAGCCAGTACTGTGTTTTGGACTGAAGAGGAGCTACTGTTCTTGTCAGTTTCCTAAGCAGAGTTTAACTAGATATGGCCCGTCTGTGCAGGAAGCACACTTCTTTTGTTCTGAGCAAGCTCAATTTTCAGACACCATAGGAAAATCAGTAGAGTAGAAGAGTGCTCTTTTCTCAAAAGCAGAGTGTGTTTCTTGTAAGGCGAGATAGCGTTTGTTTCCCAGTCCTAAATGGAGTTGAATCACATGCAGTTTCTGGTCCTACAAGCAAGAGTTGTTTTCTGGTAAGAAGAGTCACTATTGAGCTCCCATTGCCATACACAATGCAAATAGCACTCACGTCTGTTCCCTGCAAGACAGTGTATTTGACTGAAGAGGATCTACTGTTCTATCAGTTTCCTAAGCAGAATTGAACTAGATATGGCCGTGTGTGTAGGAAGCTCAGTTCTTTTGTTCTGAGCAAGCTCACTGTTCTGGCCCTATAGGAAACACAGTAGAGTAGAAGAGTGCTCTTTTCTCAAAAGCAGAGTGTGTTTCTTGTAAGGCTAGCTAGCATTTGTTTCCTAGACCTAAATGGAGTTCAATCACATGCAGTTTCTGGTCCTATGATCAAGAGTTGTTTTCTGGTAAAGAAAGTTACTATTGCGCTCCCAGCCATACACAGTGCAAATAGCACTCCCGTCTGTTCCCAGCAAGTACAGTGTATTGGAATGAATAGGAGCTACTGTTCTTGTCAGTTTCCTAAGCAGAGTTGAACTAGATATGGTCCGTGTGTTTAGGAAGCACAGTTATTTTGTTCTGAGCAAGCTCACTGTTCGGATCCCATAGGAAACACAGTAGAGTAGAAGAGTGCTCTTTTCTCAAAAGCAGAGTATGTTTCTTGTAAGGCGAGCTAGCCTTTGTTTCCCAGTCCTAAATGGAGTTGAATCACATGCAGTTTCTGGTCCTATGAGCAAGAGTTGTTTTCTGGTAAGGAGAGTCACTATGCGCTCCCATTGTCATAAAAAGAGCAAATAGCACTGACTTCTGTTCCCAGCATGTACAGTGTATAGGACTGAAGAGGATCTACTGTTCTTCTCATTTTCAAAAGCAGAATTGAACTGGATAGGTCCCGTGTGTGTAAGAAGCACAATTCTTTTGTTCTGAGCAAGCTCACTGTTGGGACCCCATAGGAAACTCAGTAGAGTAGAAGAGTGCTCTTTTCTCAAAAGCAGAGTGTGTTTCTTGTAAGGCGAGATAGCGTTTGTTTCCCAGTCCTAAATGGAGTTGAATCACATGCAGTTTCTGGTCCTACAATCAAGAATTGTTTTCTGGTAAGAAGAGTCACTATTGAGCTCCCATTGCCATAAATAATGTAAATAGCACTCACGTCTGTTCCCTGCAAGACAGTGTATTTGAATGAAGAGGATCTACTGTTCTATCAGTTTCCTAAGCAGAATTGAACTAGATATGGGCGTGTGTGTAGGAAGCTCAGTTCTTTTGTTCTGAGCAAGCTCACTGTTCTGGCCCTATAAGAAACACAGTAGAGTAAAAGAGTGCTCTTTTCTCAAAAGCAGAGTGTGTTTCTTGTAAGGCGAGCTAGCGTTAGTTTCCCAGTCCTAAATGGATTTGAATCCCATGCAGTTTCTGGTCCTACGAGCAAGAGTTGTTTACTGGTAAGAAGAGTCACTATTGTGCTTCCATTGCCATACATAGGTCAATTAGCACTGTTGTCTGTTCCCCGCAAGTACAGTGTACTGGAATGAAGAGAATCTACTGTTCTTGTCAGGTTCCTAAGCAGAATTGAACTAGGTATGGCGGTGTGTGTAGGAAGCACAGTTATTTGGTTCTGAGCAAGCTCACTGTTCGTACCCAATAGGAAACACAGTAGAGTAGAAGAGTGCTCTTTTGTCAAAAGCAGAGTGTGTTTCTTGTAAGGCGAGCTAGCGTTTGTTTCCTAGACCTAAATGGAGTTCAATCACATGCAGTTTCCGGTCCTATGAGCAAGAGTTGTTTTCTGGTAAGGAAAGTTACTATTGCACTCCCAGCCATACACAGTGCAAATAGCACTCGCGTCTGTTCCCAGCAAATACAGTGTATTGGACTGAATAGGAGCTACTGTTCTTGTCAGTTTCCTAAGCAGAGTTGAACTAGATATGGTCCGTGTGTGTAGGAAGCACAGTTCTTTTGTTCTGAGCAAGCTCACTGTTTGGACCCCATAGAAAACACAGTAGAGTAGAAGAGTGCTCTTTTCTCAAAAGCAGAGTATGTTTCTTGTAAGGCGAGCTAGCCTTTGTTTCCCAGTCCCAAATGGAGTTGAATCACATGCAGTTTCTGGTCCTATGAGCAAGAGTTGTTTTCTGGTAAGGAGAGTCACTATGCGCTTCCATTGTCATAAAAAGAGCAAATAGCACTGACTTCTGTTCCCAGCATGTACAGTGTATAGGATTGAAGAGGATCTACTGTTCTTCTCATTTTCAAAAGCAGAATTGAACTGGATAGGTCCCGTGTGTGTAGGAAGCACAATTCTTTTGTTCTGAGCAAGCTCACTGTTCTAGCCCTATAGGAAACACAGTAGAGTAGAAGAGTGCTCTTTTCTCAAAAGCAGAGTGTGTTTCTTGTAAGGCGAGCTAGCGTTTCTTTCCCAGTTTTAAATGGAGTTGAATCACATGCAGTTTCTGGTCCTACGAGCAAGAGTTGTTTTCTGGTAAGAAGAGTCACTATGGCGCTCCCATTGCCATACACATTGCAAATAGCACTTGCATCTGTTCCCAGCAAGTACAGTGTATTGGATTGAAGAGAATCTACTGTTCTTGTCAGTTTCCTAAGCAGAGTTGAACTATATATAGCCCGTGTGTGTGGGAAGCACAGTTCCTTTGTTCTGAGCAAGCTCACTGTTCAGACCCCTTAGGAAACAGAGTAGAGTAGAGGAGTACTCTTTTCTCAAAAGCAGAGTGTGTTTCTTGTAAGCCGAGCTCGCGTTTGTTTCCCAGTCCTAAATGGAGTTGAGTCACATGCTGTTTTTGGTCCTACAAGCAAGAGTTGTTTTCTGGTAAGAAGAGTCACTACTGCGCTCCAATTGCCATACACAGTGCAAATAGCACTCCCGTCTGTTCCCAGCAAGTACAATGTATTGGACTGAAGAGGAGCTACTGTTCTTGTCAGTTTCCTAAGCAGAGTTGAACTAGGTATGGTCCGTGTATGTAGGACGCACAGTTCTTTTGTTCTGAGCAAGCTCACTGTTTGGACCCCATAGGAAACACAGGAGAGTAGAAGAGTGCTCTTTTCTCAAAAGCAAAGTGTGTTTCTTGTAAGGCGAGCTAGCATTTGTTTTCCATTCCTAAATGGAGTTGAATCACATGCAGTTTCTGGTCCTACGAGCAAGAGTTGTTTTCTGGTAAGAAGAGTCACTATTGCACTGCCATTGCCATACACAGGACAAATAGCACTGTCGTCTGTTCCCAGGAAGAACAGTGTATTGGACTGAAGAGGATCTACTGTCTTGTCAGGTTCCTAATCAGAATTGAACTAGATATGGCCGTGGGTGCAGGAATCACAGTTTTTTTGTTCTGAGCAAGCTCACTGTTTGGACCCCATAGGAAACACAGTAGAGTAGAAGAGTGCTCTTTTCTCATAAGCAGAGTGTGTTTCTTGTAAGGCGAGCTAGCGTTTGTTTCCCAGTCCTAAACGGAGTTGAATCACATGCCATTTCTGGACCTATGAGAGAGATTTGTTTTCTGGTAAGAAGAGTCACTGTTGTGCTGCAATTGCCATACACAGGACAAATAGCACTGTTGTCTCTTCCCAGCAAGTACAGTGTATTGGACTGAAGAGGATCTGCTGTTCTTGTCAGGTTCCTAAGAAGAATTGAACTAGATATGGCCCGTGTGTGTAGGAAGCACAGTATTTTTGTTCTGAGCAAGCTCACTGTTCGGACCCCATAGGAAACACAGTAGAGTAGACGAGTGCTCTTTTCTCAAAAGCAGAGTGTATTTCTTGTAAGGCGAGCTCGTGTTTTTTTCCCAGTCTTAAATGGAGTTGAGTCACATGCTGTTTTTGGTCCTACGAGCAAGAGTTGTTTTCTGGTAAGAAGAGTCACTATTGCGCTCCAATTGCCATACACAGTGCAAATAGCACTCGCCTCTCTTCCCAGGAAGTACAGTGTATTGGACTGAAGAGGAGCTACTGTTCTTGTCAGTTTCCTAAGCAGAGTTGAACTAGACATGGTCCCTGTGTGTAGGAAGCACAGTTCTTTTGTTCTGAGCAAGCTCACAGTTCTGGCCCTATAGGAAACACAGTAGAGTAGAAGAGTGCTCTTTTCTCAAAAGCAGAGTGTGTTTCTTGTAAGGCGAGCTAGCGTTTATTTTCCAGTCATAAATGGAGTTGAATCCCATGCAGTTTCTGATCCTACAAGCAAGAGTTGTTTTCTGGTAAAAAGAGTCACTATTGCGCTGCCATTGCCATACACAGGACAAATAGCACTGGCGTCTGTTCCCAGCAAGTACAGTGTATTGGATTGAAGAGGATCTACTGTTCTTGTCAGTTTCCTAAGCAGAATTGATCTAGAATTGGCCGTGTGTGTAGGAAGCACAGTTCTTTTGTTCTGAGCAAGCTCACTGTTCGGACCACTTAAAAAACACAATAGAGTAGAGGAGTGCTTTTTTCTCTAAAGCAGACTGTGTTTCTTGTAAGGCGAGCTAGCATTTGTTTCCCAGTCCTAAATGGATTTGAATCACATGCAGTTTCTGGTCCTACGAGCAAGAGTTGTTTTCTGGTAAGGAGAGTCACTATTGTGCTGCCATTGCCATACACAGGACAAATAGCACTGTTGTCCTTTCCCAGCAAGTACAGTGTATTGGACTGAAGAGGATCTGCTGTTCTTGTCAGGTTCCTAAGCAGAATTGAACTAGATATGGCCCTGTGTGTAGGAAGCACAGTTTTTTTGTTCTGAGCAAGGTCACTGTTCAGACACCATAGGAAACACAGTAGAGTAGAAGAGTGTTCTTTTCTCAAAAGCAGAGTGTGTTTCTTGTAAGGCGAGCTAGCGTTTGTTTCCTAGTCCTAAATGGAGTTGAATCACATGCATTTTCCGGTCCTACAAGCAAGAGTTGTTTTCTGTTAACGAAAGTTACTATTGCGCTCCCATTGCCATACACAGTGCAAATAGCACTCGCGTCTGTTCCCAGCAAGTACAGTGTATTGGACTGAATAGGAGCTACTGTTCTTGTCAGTTTCCTAAGCAGAGTTGAACTAGATATGGCCCGTGTGTGTAGGAAGCACAGTTCTTTTGTTCTGAGCAAGCTCACTGTTCTGGCCCTATATTAAACACAGTAGAGTAGAAGAGTGCTCTTTTCTCTAAAGCAGAGTGTGTTTCTTGTAAGGCGAGCTAGCGTTTGTTTCCCACTCCTAAATGGAGTTGAGTAACATGCAGTTTTTGGTCCTACGAGCAAGAGTTGTTTTCTGGTAAGAAGAGTCACTATTGTGCTCCAAATGCCATACTCAGTGCAAATAGCACTCGTGTCTGTTCCCAGCAAGTACAGTGTATTGGAATGAAGAGGAGTTACTGTTCTTGTCAGTTTCCTAAGCAGAATTGAACCAGATATGGCCGTGTGTGTAGGAATCACAGTTTTTTTGTTCTGAGCAAGCTCACTGTTTGGACCCCATAGGAAACACAGTAGAGTAGAAGAGTGCTCTTTTCTCATAAGTAGAGTGTGTTTCTTGTAAGGCGAGCTAGCGTTTGTTTCCCAGTCCTAAACGGAGTTGAATCACATGCCGTTTCTGGTCCTACCATCAACATTTGTTTTCTGGTAAGAAGAGTCACTATTGTGCTGCCATTGCCATACACAGGACAAATAGCACTGTTGTCTGTTCCCAGCAAGTACAGTGTATTGGACTGAAGAGTATCTACTGTTCTTGTCAGTTTCCTAAGGGGAGTTGAACTAGATATGGCCCGTGTGTGTAGGAAGCACAGTTCTTTTGTTCTGAGCAAGCTCACTGTTCTGGCCCTATAGGAAACACAGTAGAGTAGAAGAGTGCTCTTTTCTCAAAAGCAGAGTGTGTTTCTTGTAAGGCGAGCTAGAGTTTGTTTCCCATTCCTAAATGGAGTTGAATCACATGCAGTTTCTGGTCCTACGAGCAAGAGTTGTTTTCTGGTAAGAAGAGTCACCATTGCGCTCCCATTGCCATACACAGAGCAAATAGCACTGGCGTCTGTTCCCAGCAAGTACAGTGTATTGGACTGAAGAGAAGCTACTGTTCTTGTCAGTTTCCTAAGGGGAGTTGAACTAGATATGGCCCGTGTATGTAGGAAGCACAGTTCTTTTGTTCTGAGCAAGCTCACTTTTCTGGCTCTATAGGAAACACAGTAGAGTAGAAGAGTGCTCTTTTCTCTAAAGCAGAGTGTGTTTTTTGTAAGCCGAGCTAGAGTTTGTTTCCCAGTCCTAAGTGGAGTTCTATCACATGCAGGTTCTGGTCCTATGAACGAGAGTTGTTTTCTGGTAAGAGGAGTCACTATTGTGCTCCCATTGCCATACATAGTGCAAATAGCACTCGCGTCTGTTCCCAGCAAGTACAGTGTATTGGACTCAAGAGAAGCTACTGTTCTTGTCAGTTTCCTAAGCGGAGTTGAACTAGATATGGCCCATGTGTGTAGAAAGCACAGTTCTTTTGTTCTGAGCAATCTCACTGTTCTGGCCCTATAGGAAACACAGTAGAGTAGAAGAGTGCTCTTTTCTCAAAAGCAGAGTGTGTTTCTTGTAAGGCTAGCTAGAGTTTGTTTCCCAGTCCTAAATGGAGTTGAATCACATGCAGTTTCTAGTCCTAGGAACCAGAGTTGTTTTCTGGTAAGAGGAGTCACTATTGCGCTCCCATTGCCATACACAGTGCAAATAGCACTCGCGTCTCTTCCCAGCAAGTACAGAGTATGGGACTGAAGAGGAGCTACTGTTCTTGTCAGTTTCCTAAGCAGAGTTGAACTAGATATGGCCCGTGTGAAGGAAGCACAGTTCTTTTGTTCTGATCAAGCTCACTGTTCTGGCCATAGAGGAAACACAGTAGAGTAGAAGAGTGCTCTTTTCTCAAAAGCAGAGTGTTTTTCTTGTAAGGCGAGCTAGCCTTTGTTTCTCAGTCCTAAATGGAGTTGAGACACATGCAGTTTTTGGTCCTACGAGCAAGAGTTTTTTTCTGGTAATAAGAGTCACTAATGCACTCCCATTGCCATATACAGTGCAAATAGCACTTGCATCATTTCCCAGCAAGTACAGTGTATTGGATTGAAGAGGATCTACTGTTCTTGTCAGTTTCCTAAGCAGAGTTGAACTAGATATGGCCCGTGTGAAGGAAGCACAGTTCTTTTGTTCTGATCAAGCTCACTGTTCTGGCCCTATGGGAAACACAGTAGTGTAGAAGA